>NW_021680483.1:313382-399572 GCF_001412515.2 Diachasma alloeum
ACGGCGGCGCGCGCTATTCCCCGATACAATTTTTCGAGTCGGTGTATCGTGTTATGACTTTCAGAATGGAGAGCACAATGGTCCAGATCCCGAGGATGGATAAAATAGTTATTATAATCGTTTTGGTTCAAGAGAATTGGGGTGGGGAAATCGTCTGATCTCACCTACAAAGCTGCTCTCTCACTCATTGGGCCCCTTGAGATAGCCAAGGATGACTTTAATATACCTGTGAATTCAGATGGAATCGAATGGGAAGCAAAATGATATCACAAATGAGAATGGATTTGTAATGAGGAGATGAATATCGTGAAGCAACAGATTCTGCTGCTGCGAGGGGGAGAGAAATTCTGGTGAAAATTAGAATTTTTTGAATTTTTAATAGACTTTTTGTATTTTTTATGAAAGTTCAAGAGTGATTTTTGGACAGATACTTTTATATTTCTCTATGGAGTTCAGAAATATTCGATAAAAGTTGAAATCAGTTTCGGAGTAAAAATTGTCTTGTCATTCCCATAATTCTCTACACAATCAACAAATCTTCTTATTTGGTTTTTGAGCGAAATTCTTTTGTTGCATGAAATAATGCTAAATGATAATTAAATGGAAAATATTAGGTACGATTTTTTTTACTTTGGCAAATATGGACATTACAGCCATTCGATATCATAACACTTTTTCAGGCAATAATCTATTTTACATTATTCATCAGAATGAAAAAACGTGTCCGATATTTTTTCTTTAATTTTCCTGTGTGTTAATGAAAAAAATTATATGAAAGATCTCAATGCAATTCTCGTCATCGTATTATGTATTTAATATGGTGAATTTCAGTTGTAGTCATCGAAAAATTTGGGAAGGACTGGAATGAGAAAGATTTCCGTAGTCGCTTCTCGAAATGGGTCATTGGCGCTGTTGATCGATTCGGTGGTCGAGAAAAACAGAAGAGAAGATCAAAATCAGTGTAAAGTCTCGTGGAACTCATGATTGTAAACGACACGATCTTCGAAGAAAGGAGGCGAATCGGTCTAATGAAGAATCAGTATTTATTATTTCAATATTTTCCGCTGCTCTGTTTTATTTTTATTTCATTTTTTTTTTCATGAAGGAATGTAGCTTACATTAACTACTTATCTCACAGTGAATATTCACTATCTCAAAATATCGCATTCTAAAATAATATAAAAACTTCTTCAATTAGGATTCAAGCTGGTTGTTTAAAAAATTTCCAAGAAATTAACGGAAAGAATGCCATCAGTCGGGAAATGATGAGATGAAATAAATTAATTTCCTTTAGAAGTTTTTTGGTACCGGAATTAAAGGGCGTTATTGCAAATTTCATCCATAATTTATTTGTGACTCATATTTTACGGTGCTTAGAAGATTCATATGAACACTCTTATTTGTTCTAGACTCGTAGAGAATCATTAGGAAATACCTAACAAGTACATTCAACTCATGTCGTTTCACCATTTCTCCACTGAGGTCATGAATAGTGGGGAAAAAATATTTATTTCCTTCGCTGTGCTTCATATTTTGTTATTGTATGTTTTTCTTTCTTTTCGTCTGGATATATTCTATTGACTAGCCCCGAATTTTCCAGTATTTCATTCCAAATTATGGAGTAACAATTTAAAATATGTAGGTAGAATGGATAAAATTTAAAAAAAGTATCTATCCTGGTGGATTTTATGATAATTGTTATTTATTCATAAGTGGAAAATAGTCACTGAGGTAAGATCTGGATGTGGGAGTATCATTTTTGATTCAGTAATTTTTTTTTTCATTTTTGTTCTTTGATTTTTGATGGTTTTACATTGTCTATAACGCAACTGAGTGCAACTTTGCGAGAAAAGTGGAGACTGTCTTCTAATAATTTAGAATATGAAAGAAAAAAAGCATAAAATACAGGAAAAAAGTATTTGAACCTGATTAGTTCATGAGAAATCATGTTTATTCTCAACTAGACAATAGTTGTTGGGTTATGATGTGGGTATGGGCGTATGATCTCCATTAATTGATATAATTTTCATTTACTGTTTTATATGGAGTTTTATATTGTCCAAAACGAAATTGAGTCCAATTTTGTCACAAAACCGATGAGTGACACCTCAAAGAAAAAACTTTTTTGTTTTTCGAACAAAAAATTTTTGAAATACTATTTCCCGCGTGATTTTTCCTCAGGAATCTGATTTTTTAGGTCCAAATTTTGCGGATCACTTAAAATGAAAGATTCGATTTTTTTTAATCGAAAAATCAACTTTTTTTTTTTATTCACCTATCTCACAGGGGAGGACTCCCTATGACAGGGTGGGTCCCATACATTCATCAGTATAAAGAAAATACAAATCATTGATAAAACTAAATAAAGAAAGCTAAGAACTAAAATTAGCAAGTAATAAGTAATAAGGAGGTCAAGAAGTGCAATAGAGGTCGAGATAACAGCTGAGTAAAAGTAAATAAATGACTCATTCAAAATAATTAAATTAATTGTAATCAATCTTAAATCATAAAGAATCATAATGGGTAAGTGCGACCAGAGTCTCTATCACAGACATTCAAATCTAGTGTAAAGTTAGAGAA
This sequence comes from Diachasma alloeum, assembly GCF_001412515.2. Classification (NCBI taxonomy): domain Eukaryota; kingdom Metazoa; phylum Arthropoda; class Insecta; order Hymenoptera; family Braconidae; genus Diachasma; species Diachasma alloeum. The sequence goes on from NW_021680483.1 coordinate 315,963, forward strand.
AAACCTAGTAATCAATTGATCTGGCCTAATATACAGAGATCGTTGGCCCTCGAGGATAGCCTCTCTAGAGCTGAGAGCGCTGGCCAAAAAATAAAAGAGAGCTCTAGTGGCAGCTTTCTCAGGAGAGTCCAAAAAGCACAAAAAATCATTAGGTGTCAAATTTCTGGAGTCCTTTAAATGAGAGTAAATATACTTCTTACGAGGTGAATCATAGAATGAACAGAAAGCTAAAACATGTAGAATAGATTCTCCCGCCCCCGAGGAGCAGCAAGGGCACTGCTCGAATGGTCTTAATTTATAAACATTCCCATCAATAACAAATTTCCAATTATATGGACTGGCTAGACGAACCTGCGCTTTGACTCTGAGCATCGAAATTGCACACCTACGGGTGAGATATGAATCGTTAAATGAAGAGATCCACCTATCGGGAGGAATCTTGTGAGACAAATTAGACCATTCCAGCAAATCCCTTTCCAATAAAAGATTTTTATATCTATCCAACATCAACTGCTTATATCTAATCCAAGTGAAGGGCTCTAAATTACCCCAAAGCTCCGAACAATTGACAGATGAAAGAAATTCCCTAATTCTGACAGTCCAATTAAATTTCCTAAATTATTTATAATAATCCTTGAAAGGATTGGGGTTGCTCGCATAGCCCATCAGTTGTTTAAAACAGATCTTTGGTAATCTATCATCGGAAATCTTCAGAATTTTAATTATATAATTGATAGAAATCTTCATGACAGCATATTCCATTCTAACTAATCCTAATTCAAGTCTGAGGGCGCAATTGGGAGTACAATTAGGCAAATACAGAAGTCTCTTAAAAAACGAAGACTGAGCGGCTTCTATAAGGTCGAGGTAATCAAGGACCCAGACAGGACAGGCATACAGGAGAGTTGGCTTGGAGATTGTCTCGCATAGCTTGGAGATGGCCTGCCAAGAATCGCACTTTGCTCTGGCAAGGAGACGTATCACTGAAGTATTGGCCTGTTTAGCCATACGAACGGCCTCACGAGCCGCTAGAGCTTCCAAAGAAGAGCTACTAAAAAGAACACCTAGATAGACATATGTGGGAACGATCTCCAGAACTCTCTCGTCATACCAAAACTTCAAACTAGAGCTCAGGCTCCCACCTTCTCTGAACACCACTACTTTGGTTTTGTCGGAGTTAACAGTGAGGCCATTATCGAGACAGTAGGAGTGTAAAACATTAAGAATCCTCTGGAGACAGATTTCAGTTTCAGTCAAGATGACTAGATCGTCGGCGTACATCAGAAGAAGAACATCATCGCGCCCATTAAAATTTACCTCCCGAAATCCAAGATTTCTCAAATACTTCTCCAAGTCAGAAATAAAAAGAATAAATAGTAAAGGGCTCAATGATTCCCCCTGAAGGACCCCTTCAGCCATAGCAATCTCCTCGGACAACCGACCCCCCTGCTTAACCCGAATCGAAGCACAGTCGTAGAGAGATTTCAAAATTTGACGATTTTCGAACTCAGACCGAGGAAGAGGAGCTAAGACCAAAGTTTTTGATGAGGAACATTGTCGAAGGCTCGACGGAAATCCACAAACACACTAAAAACTTTCCGCGAACCAAGTCGAAGTTGGAGTTGAACTGCACTGTTTAAAACAAAAATCTGGTCCAAGCAGCTGCTTCCCGGTCTAAATCCCGCCTGGCTCTCATCTAGGATCCTCTCTCTGTCAGCCCATTTTTGGATCCTTTCTCTGAGAATAAACGTAAAAAGTTTTGTCCGGCAATTACAAAGGGCAATACCACGGTAATTGAGAGGATCTAATTTGTCTCCTTTTTTATGGAGTATGGACAGGGCTGCTGAACCCCAGGAATCTGGAACTCGTTCTGCTTCTAGGATTTTATTGAAATGCGTTTCGAGGTACAATAGCCAATTAGCAGGTAAATGTTTATAAAATTCGTTAAAAATTTCATCAGGGCCAGCAGCCTTGCCACATTTCAGTTTCGAGATATTAATGAGAAGTTCTCTCTGACCGATAGCAGAGTCAAGCGGGGGATCTCTGCGTGAAGGAAAGGGGAGATAAAAAATAATCTTCTGTGGCATAATACGGAGATAAAACCGATACCAACCATCCAGGGAAATTGAAGGAAGAGAGACAGAATAAGGTCTCGGCCTCCTATAAGTCTCCCAAAATTCCTTCAAAAATTTAATATTTGCTAAGTCATCTCTGATTTTATCGGTGTACAACTTCTTCTTTAACTTAAACAGGTTGAAATATCTTTTTTTAGAGTCAACAAAGACCGCGCTGAAAGCCCCACTGAAACCTGACCGCCTGAACCCCAACAAATTACTATCGACCACCTTTTTAAACTCAACACACTCATTGTCATACCACAATTTACTAGGAAGATGAGAAGGAGGAGCCAGAGAACCTCCAGTCCTCTTACGCATACCACTCCCAATCGCTGCCTCAGTAATCGCCTGTTTAAAGTTTTCAGATTGCTGTTCGATTGTGGAAGCACTAAAATCAAATCTGATTCTGTCAGAGAACATTATAGATTCCGTGTAATTTAGCTTGGTCTCATTGTTCCAGGCAAGTTTAAAAATAACCGGGGAAACATCAGCGACATCAGAAACTCCCTCCGAAGGGTTTCCAAAAGACATACATATAGGAAAATGGTCTGAACGCGTAGTGGCCAGAACTACTTCAAAATCATGAATTAATGGCAAACAGCAGGGGTTGACCCATACAAAATCAACGATGCTTCGACCGATAGAGGCCATAAATGTATACTTGCCTGGACAATCACCTGGAGACCGCCCATTGAGGCAATGGAAGCTTCTATCCTCCATAAAATTAAGTAGCTGCTTACCTCTATTGCACACCTAGAGATCATAAGCTCCTCTAAATTGAAATAAACTAACATCCTCTAAAAGTTCATCAGGTACAACACCTTCACGTCCTATGTGGGCACTAAAATCACCGCCTAACACTATTGGAACGCCAGGATACAAGTCTGAAAAAGAATCTAACAAATTACCCAGCAACTCAAGCGCAGGCTCTACATCAATTTTAGGAATAAAATACAGAGTTCCAAAAATAGTAATGACACCACAGATGCTAACTTTGATGAAGATCCAGTTCTCACTACGGTGAAGCAGCACTGGCTCACCATGTTTCTTCTTGACCAGCATCAGGATACCACCACTAGCTCTGCCACGTGCGTGGACCCTGATCGCAGGAGACCAAACTGGATAAAAGTCAGAGAATCCAAATGGCAACTTATTCCACTCGTACTACAGAAAAGTCTCAGTGAGACCAATGACCTCATAATCCCCAGGAGCCGGCAACTGATGAAGATTTTTTACGATGTTCCTGACGTTCCAAAACACCACTTTCACGTTACCCCTCAACGTGTGGCAACGGGAGGGATGTGAGGCCCCTTGACCCCCTCTTTTTCTGGTAAAAAATGCGGAAATACGCCCTTTTCCTAGGAATAAACTTCTCAGCTTTCTCATCCCAGAACTACTCTGCATCGTCATACTCATATTTGGAACCGCGAACTCTAACTCTGTGACCCTTTGTTCTGTCTGATCTTGCTAAAATTCTTAGTTTGGCCTGCAGGGATTTCACAGCCTGAGTGGAATCACCATCGATGAAGATCTGTTGAGAGCCCAGAACCCTCTTCTTGTTCTTGAAAATTTCCAATTTGTCGTTGAAATTGCGCAGCTTGACTCTAATGATATTCTTGTCCTTGCCCATGAGCTTAACATCCTCTGATGTATGGTCCACAACATTAAAACGACTGCAAAGGAAAGAGTCCACTTCCTGTTGGATCGATAGAGACGGAGGAGACCAATCACGAATAATAATATTATTCTTCTTCAAAAAACGCTCCTGAGATTCCAATTTCCATTTCAGGCCCTCGAGTGTTTTAAACACCGTGGCATCAGACTGAGTAGAGGAATTAGCATTACCAGAGAAGGATGAGGCTTTTAACTGAGCAAAACCCTCCTCCAAGGCCCTGAACCTCTCTGACCACTCCTCCGAAACTCCCTTAGACGTCCACTCTGATTTACACTTCGATAATTCAGTCTCCAGGAACACGAACTTTCTTGCAGACTCCTGTTCAGCCAACGCAACATCATTTTTTAATTTTTCGACACTGTCATTTATATTCTTAATCTCCAACTCAATCTCTGAATTGTTTTTTGCCATCTCAGCCCTGAGAGCCGCATTTCTGGACTCATTATTAGACTCCATCTGCTTAAAAAAAGCCATAATTTCCGACGAGGATTTGGAGTCTTTTTCAGGATTATTCAGGACATCAGTGGACTGCTGAAAAGACGCAGAAGTGAAGGCAAACGATCCCCCAGAATTCTTGAAGTCAAAACCAAGAGCTCCAGTCAGAGGTAATTGACCTGTGGTGGGAGAAGCCATTGTGAACGGAGGGGAGGGATGATTGACAGGAGAGATGCGAAGAGTTTTTTTTTAATCAACGGACCCTCAAACAAAACCTTGTCGAAAATGAGCTCAGTCTGTATTAATTTGCGCTTGCAAGGTGGAGTAGAGACGATTTTATTTGTCGTCTCAGACTTTTTCGGTCTTCCCCTCCGCTTACCAGCTGATTCTTTCCTGAGACGACTCAGCTGACGTTTGTTTACGTTTGGAAATTGTGGAGCGACCGGTTTTGATGACGGGGAAGAACAATCAGAGACATCAATTATCGGCACAACGCGAATAGCAGCAGTCAAATTTGCAGATACTTCCACAGTTTTATCACAGGTGTCACTGGGTGAATCAAAAGTCACCGAATCAACGGGACTCAACATACCAAGCCGCTAAAACGAGCCTCACAATAGATTAACCTCATCTCATGATGCTCACTTAGTAACACAAAAATGTCCGACAGTGGAAACCGATCCACAAAAGAGTTATTATCCAACAGAATCACAGGAGTCTGAAAAATCGAGTAAACTCACTACTAACCGACGTCGGTGGCCGAGTGGATTAGACGCAAGTCTACTGTGCGAAAGGTTGTGAGTTCGATTCCCCGTGGAACCGAATTTTTCAACGGAAGGCTCCGGTGAGCGGGAGGTTGCTAATAGAGGAACCGCCTGTACCGGCATGGGTTTTCTGTGGTTTCCCCATGCTACTTCTATGTTCTATAGAAGTGCGAATGCGGTACAGTGTAGAATCCACAGCCGCATGCATAGGGTTGGATAGAGTGCCGAATGGGACCCGAAAAAGGGACTCCGAGGCCGTAAAAAAAAAAAAAACTCACCACTAACACCAAAAAAAAAGGAACTGATAAAAAATTGATGAAATAACTACAGAGACCAACTAAAAGCAACTAGTAGCTAACACGCCACCTAGCGGAAAAATCAACTTAACAAAAATCCCCAGCGTATTTTTTTTCAAAATAATTTTTTCAATATAATCTGAAATTTTCGCTCCTTAATTATGAAAAATGCGGGAGAAGATACATTTTTCAATTAATTTGTTTATAATATTTTTTTTATAGTTGATGAAAAAAAAATTTCTTGTTCAAATATTATGTATACACTTTATTTATTCATACTAATTTTATGTTTAATGGTTCGTATGCATCTACTCGGTCTTTTTTTACTCTTTAGTTGAGAGGCCTCCTCTCAGTAATCCAGAATTGGCCAAAATACTTCCTGCCGAAAAGTCGAATCCGTGCATTTTTTTCCGTACTGTTTCCATTCATTATCCGTTCTTTTTCTAGAAATTTACTCATTCTAATTACTACGCAAAAACATTTTCGAAAATATTTTCGAATCATCAAAAATAACGACGTTTGCAGGTTGACCTATGAACTTCAAAATGTATGTCCTCCCACATTTTTTATGATTAAGGAACAAAATTTGGTGACTGTATTCAGAAAACTATTTCGAAATAAAATACGTTGGGGATTTTTGTTAGGTTGATTTTTCGATTAAAAAAAATTAAATCTCTAATTTGGTGTGGTTGGAGAAAATTTTTATCCAAAAAATCGGATTCCTGAAAAAAAATCACGCGGGAAATGGTATTCAAAGAATTTTTTTTGCGAAAAACAAAAAAGTTTTTTTTTTTAGGTGAGCCTCCCCTTAAGAAAAAAATACATGAATTTCAGAGAAAAGTATGTAAACTGGACGTGTCATAGTCCATACTTATTCTGAAATAGAAAATAGTCATTAAGGCATAATTTACATATTTTAGGTTCAATTTCTGATTATTGTATCTTTATTATTCTTCTTCTGTTTGGAAAAAAAACCACTTCGTTCATTACAGCTTACAATGTATTGTGTGATTTAAATCCTTATAATTCGACCGAAATAATTGAAAATTATATTATGATTTCATCAATTATTCTTCAAAACTTAATTGCTCAAATATATCCTATCCATGCCCGAACCATAATGGCACTACCGTGGGTAGATGCTGGGCCAACACCGGCCCAATGATGCCCTGAAACTTAACCGATCCCTGGCCTTTAGTTGGCATCCAATATCGGCCTAGTGGTGGCCTAAAACGTGGCATGTTTTACCGGCCATTGCTTGGTAGCCGGCTCTTGGCTGTTAGTTGGTAGCCAATATCGGCCCAACGTTATCATTCTAATATCGAACCGAGCCTTGGCCAATATCAGTTAAGAAAAGGCTACCGACGCTCGGCATACTGGCATCCAGTCTTGGGCCAGTGTTGGCTCGTTGCACTTTTCTTACCCGGGATGGACCGCAAAACATCTATAATTCAGACCAGAGTGGTTTTCAATTGGAAATTCATTCAGGACATACTTTAGCTGAAGAAGGCGCAAAACAAGTGGCATGTATAGTACAATCGGTAAACTCGACAACACATAGTTATACAATACAACCCACAATTTCTGCTGATGGCAAATTACTGTCACATCTCTTACTGATTTTTAAAGAACTTTCTGGAACTTTTGGCCCTATTGTGGAGCAGAATCTTTTCAGACCATCCAATGTTTTTGTCACTGCCTCAAAATGGGGGTNTTGGGCCAGTGTTGGCTCGTTGCACTTTTCTTACCCGGGATGGACCGCAAAACATCTATAATTCAGACCAGAGTGGTTTTCAATTGGAAATTCATTCAGGACATACTTTAGCTGAAGAAGGCGCAAAACAAGTGGCATGTATAGTACAATCGGTAAACTCGACAACACATAGTTATACAATACAACCCACAATTTCTGCTGATGGCAAATTACTGTCACATCTCTTACTGATTTTTAAAGAACTTTCTGGAACTTTTGGCCCTATTGTGGAGCAGAATCTTTTCAGACCATCCAATGTTTTTGTCACTGCCTCAAAATGGGGGTAACTCACTTCAGGTAAGATAATGTTCAAGACACAAGAGCATCTGATATTCTCTATACGTTAATCACGATCATTAAAATTTTCTCAATTTTTAGAGCATTTCAAAACATAGTTGAAGGAAGTATTTTTCCCGAAGGTTGGACTTAAAAGTCTACTGCTGATAGATTCGTGGACCGGTCACTGCCCTGAAGCGGTACGAGAAGCAACACCTCCAAATAAAGAGTTATTAACTGTGTTGATACCGAAAGGTACCACTGAAAAGATTCAACCGTCGATGTGTTCGGTTTTAGAATATGGAAAAATTATGTCCGTCATTTTTCGGATACCGTTGTCCTCCTTGGTCATGATATTAATTTACATTTAACGAATAATACAATAAAGTTACAATCTTTAGTCCATAATCAGTTATCTTCACCAAGATATCAAAATTTATTTCATTATGCTTGTTTTGAAGGTAGTTATATTGTTAAAAATCCAGATGAGTTTCAGAATCCCGTCGATTTTGCCTTCGGGCAATCTTCTATCCCCATTGTGACATGGAGGGCATGCACCTCATGGTGCAAAAAATATCTTTTTTTGTGGCATTTTTATTATGAACACCATTTCTGTATGAATTACGACCCCTAATATTACCTATCTAGAATATTGATGATTCGGAAAATGATACTAAAATCATAATATGTGCAAAAACTAAATGCTATGAACTTTCTAACATTATTAGAAATGTTTACTTGGAATCTCATTCTTGAGTAATTACTATAATCCTTGTCATATTTCCATATCAAGTTATCATCAAATGCTTGTGATATTGGGAAGGCTGTCATGGCGATTAGTTGAGAGAAACTACATGAAAGGTAAATAAGCAGCAGATTTAACGATTTGCAAATTATTAGTGATCTACTCGATGAGTTCGAATTTCGATTGAAGAAAACATAAACAAAAAAAGGTACTTTGTATCTTTTCCTTACGTTGCAAATAGGAATAATTTCATAAAATTTTAAATGATGTTTTTTGTTTTATCGACGACTGACTTGTCAGGAGTATTACTTGTTAATCCTTTTATCCCGCACAAGCTTCGATTTACACCACGGAAAATTGAAAGATAGGAAAATTACTGGAAATTGATTTTTTTGCCGTTAAATTGCAACTTGTAAAAAAATGCGAAAAAGGTATTCTGTCTTTTTGAACCCTCTTTCGAATGGAATTGGTTCCATGAAATTCTGAGTAATAGTTTTTTTTTATTGGAAAAATAATTTTTCGCGGGGGTCGTTCACCCCCTAAATTTCAACCCGTGGGGATGATTTTAATTCACATATTCATTATTCATCATGAGCTTCCTCTTAGATGGAAAAATATTTGTCTGAGTATTCTCTGTATTGTAACGTGGTATTTCATTTTTGTCCTCCACCGTTCAGCGGTTAGGATTTCCAGACGAGAAGTCACTTTATTGGCGAGGCGAGAGTCAAAATTAATTCTTGTTGGGCCTTGTACTAATTTGTTTTGGTTTATATCGCTTCTCATTTTGTCACCGCTCACCGGAATACATCGTGGGATGGAGCCGGATCAAAATGGTAGTTTATTAGCCTCCTCCATCGGGTCCCTGAAGTCCAGAGGAGTTTTGGATCCTCGGACTGATGTTTGGATGGTTCCGCGCAGGAGCTAGTCTCACGCGAGTGACGAGTGGCGGCGCTAGCTTACGAAGGCTGGAAATCGAGGGCTCAGCTGACGATCTGGGAAATATCGGAGGATGCCTGGACCGACGTCGGACGTCCATGAGAAAATACATCCGACGATGAAATAATTATTAATAATTTTATGGCAATGATTGGGGAGGTTTCAACTCCAAATCGGTGATTGTCCCACGTTTTGTAGTGGACATGATTTGATTTATTTTCCTTCGTCCCGCTCGGCCAATAGGAGCCTCGGATGCCTGTTGGAGCGTTGTCGCGTGGGATAATTGCACGGGTAACAGGCACTTCTCGTCTAGACGTCGTAGTGGCCGCTGTGCAAAATTTTCCGAGAGTCAATAGTTTTTGGGACCCGAGAGTTGTCAGAGGACTGCTTTGCCATTTTACGGAGCTTTTGGGGTTGCTGATCGACGGGTATTTTTCTTTTTATCGGTGAGCGGTGGTTCTATAGAAAGAAACAATGTTAATTTGTGTGTCTCACGAGGTGTGAAACAGCCTTTTATTTTAACGGACGCTTGGTCTGTGGCGTTGACGCCATTAGAGTTTCTCATGAGTTTCGGCTGGTTGTCACTCCTCGTTCGACCCAGGATTTTCGGGTCCAATCAAATCTTTACTCTTGAATATCGCTCATTTGTTAGCGATTAAGTTTGTGAACTTTCATCGAGTTCAGTGATTTTGACTACACTTTTGTATCATTTATTGAACTCTCGTCAGTTGTGTTATGTCCTCGGGATTATCATTTCTGTCTCTCGACTAACGTTTGGCCGATTTAACATCGCTTTCATTTTCGGCTTAAGTAGTGTTTCGTTAGGCAATTCATCGTGTTTTTGAAAGTAGGATGCAAGCGCATTTTCGGCGCTCGAGGTTTATTTCATCGTCGGCTGATCTTCTATCAGTTGCCGGTTTCCGTTTTTCATATTCTCACGAGGCAATCCCCCTTTCAAACTCACGTGGAGTTGCCCCTTCCTATCGCCACTTTGGTGGACGAGCTGAGCGCTCGGGGTAACAGTAGTTCCCTACTCTGCGATTATTTGACTTCGTGTAAATTGATTAGTTATTTTATTTTCTGACTATCTTTCGACCTTTTTTGACATATCGCAGAGATAGAGCGTGTGTTGTATCGAATCATTTGTCTTTATTTTATTTATTTGTTAATTTTCCCCGAGTTCGGAGGGCCAGATTGAGAGACTGAGACGGGGTTTTGTTATCGCATTTATAATCTAGCTTCTAGCTATCTTGAATTAAATTATTATTTTTCCCCGTCCGATAATTCGTTATTATTTTTGCGAACCCAGTCATTTCAGGATTCGATTCAGAGCAGAACTTTGAACCCAGCCGCCTCCGCGGATGAAATACTGAACTATCGGTTGCTGTTCTGTGATTCGTTATAGATTGTGATTTCGACTTTTGTTCGTTTTGAGAAAACAATCTGGCGCACAACTTCTGGTTGTGAACTTGGACGTCGAGGGCTGCGTATTTTCGTTACGTTTCCGCAGAGGAGCGAAATACGTTACAGTATATCCGCAAACGACAAAACACCTTGAGAAGTGGCTAACTTCAGAGGACAGTTTCGCTCCCAAAATCCACGTATTAGCCGATAAGAAAAAATATGTGTTCCTTCGTTTTGACTCCTCTATAACATATACAAGTTTTATCAAAATCGGAGACGGACACCTGCCTAGGGTTCCTTGTTAGTAGACACGGGCTTAGATGTCTTTGTCACTCCGTGCAGACGGCCAGCGAAACAGAGGGACCCAAGTGACTATCAACTCTACGCAACAAATGGTACTCTCATCAATACGTACGGCTTCCATCTCGCCAGACTTCGGTCTCCGCAGAGATTTCACATGGGGTTTTGTGGAAGCAGACATTAGCAGTCCAATCATCGGTGATTTTCTGCACCACTTCAATCTGCTATCCGACTTGAGAAATCAACGAATCATTGACAGCTTAACAGGTCGCACGTCGACCAGCGAGTTTACGCAGTTTTGCGCACTGTCGGTGAAGCTCCTCGAAATTAACCAAGATTCACTGTATGCCTCAATTCGCAAGGAATTTCTAGCGATGACGAAACCAGCGGGACTGCTCAGAAACGCGGAGCACTCTATATTCCACCATATTAGGACAACGCCAGGACCACCAGTCTCTTGCAAATTTCGTCGTTTAGCTCCGGAAACTCAGAGCGGTTCAGGTTTAGTTTTCAAGCATGATGAAGCTAGGTACTGCAAGAAGATGCGAAAGTCTCTCGTCGCCTCCACTTCATTTGGCGCCGGAGAAAAACGGCGAATGAAGGTCTTGCGGTGATTACGACCTTCTTAATGACATGACGATACCAGACATATACGTACCCTGTCTGTTATTTAGAAGATTTTGTGGCCAACCTTCATAGCAAAACAATTTTTTCAACCATAGATTTGGTAAAGGCTTTCAACCAGATTCCAGTCACACCTGAGGACATTTAAAAGACAGCTATCATCACACTATTCGGACTTTTTGAATTCCCGTACGTGACCTTCGGCCTCAGGAACGCGGCTCAGACATTTTAACCTCAGATTGATGAAGTCCCACGAGATCTTCCATTTTTGTTCCCATACATAGATAACATCTTTGTACCATCTGAAAACGAAGATCAACATCGAGTTCATCTGAGAATTCTCTTCAAACGGTTACAGGACAATGGTTTGATCATCGTCGTCAAGCCTGTTGTCCCATCCAAATATAGAGGCAGAGTGGGCAATTTTCACAGACGCGTTAGATCATGCAATTGAAGCTGTTCTACAGTAGAAACACAAGAGTTCCTGACAAGCGCTTGCTTTCTTTAGCAGGAAACTCACGACTTAAGCGACAAGCGCGCAACTTACGACTGAGACCTTCAGGCAATGTACGAGGCGATATAACACTTGAGATATATCTTCGAAGGACGATACGTGACCATTTTACGAATCACAAATCACTGACACATGCCTTCCAACAAGAACCAGAACGAGCTTCGCCATGGCAATTCATGCGATTAGCGTATATCGAACGCTTCTCCACCGATATACTATGGTGTCCCATAGTATGTGACAAAAGTAAATTGCGTTGTATACCGCAAGGTGACAGCGCAGTCTAAAGTCTGATATATGGTTGAAGTGGACTCTCCGCAAATTTCATCCATACTTCAGTCGCTCGCGAATTAGAACACTAAAATGGAAAACCTAACCATTGAACAAAAAACATTCCTCATCAAATCATATTACCGAAGAGGAGATTCAACTACTGCAGCATGAGAGCATTTCATTCTGAGTATGACACACACACTGGAGTGTCTGATTCGAGTCTCAGACGGTAAATAGAGTGAATGAACTAGATAACCAAAATTTTTTTCTTTTTTTTTTTGAAGATTTACGCATTTTTTAACCAATTCATGGGTATTTTCAGGTTAATTGAGAAATTTGATCAAGACGGTACACTAGACGATAGGAGGCATGAGAATCCTGGCCCTTCACCTACTGTAACCACAGATGAGGTTATCCGCACAACTGAAGAACATTTAAAAAAATATCCAGATGATACTCTTCGGAAGGCTTCCCAAACCTTGAAAGTCTCGAGAACTTCACTTCAGCGTATCTTAAGTGTTTTTAAACTTAGAATAGAATAGAATAAAAAAGTGCGGCTGGTCGCTTAAAGCGCCCAGAGTCACCTAAATCATACGATCTTTTGTAACTTCCGCCTTAGTTTCGGTCAGTCACACAGCCCCAGCCCTGTGTTTCTCACTAGGCTAATAAGGCTGGTGACAGCCGCTTGTTGTAAGTCCTCTGGTTTCAGGAAAGCCTGGCCCCAGATTTTATAGCGACGGAGTGCTAATAGGGGGCATTCACATAAAATGTGGATGACGCCCTCCTTATCGCCTCCGCACAGTCTGCAGTCTTCTTGTTCTGCAAGTTTCATCTTGAACAGATGAGCTCTGAGAGCTGTATGACCCGTAAGGAGCCCTACTGCTACCCTCAGATCCCCTCTGTGCAACTCCAGAAGCTTTCTGGTCCTAACTCTTAGTTGCCCTCTCATAAGCAGTTTCGCTTGTCTGCAGGTCGCAACTTTCTCCCAACGCCTGACATGATCCCGCTGGAAATGATCTTTAATAAGAGTTTTTCCCACTGCGAAGGGCATGCCAAGCAGGCCGTGTGAGGGCACACTTTCTGTACCCTCCTTGGCCAGCTTATCTGCCTCTTCATTACCCAGAATCCCATGGTGACCTGGCACCCAGGTTACGGTGACCCGGTTGTTTTTACCCAGTGTGTCCAATGCCTGCATGCATTCCCACACCACCTGTGACTCTGTAGTGGGTTTTTCCAGGGCGTGTATCGCCGCCTGGCTGTCACTGCAGATGAATATTTTCATCTTTTTTGTGTCTCTCGCGTTCAGATACTCTGCACACTTAAGTATGCCCAGCATCTCTGCTTGAAAGACGGTTGAATGATGGCCCAGCGGAAAACTCTCTCCGAAGCCATCTTTCAGACGGTAGATGCCTGCCCCAAAACTTTCATTGAAGCCAGAGCCGTCCGTAAACCAGTAGTCCTCTCTTGGTCCTGGTTTACGTTTCGAGTCTAGCCACTCCTGTCTGGGTGGTATACTCGTTCTGAAAGTTTTCCTGATCTGATACTTCCTAGGAATCCTATCCGTCTTACCTATGAAGGGTCGATCATTGATTAGGCTAAGCCTTGTATGGCCTTGGCCCGTCATCTTCCATTCTAGTTGGCACCTTAGTCTATATGCAGTTGTGGTAGCACAACTCACAACCCTAAGGTCGAGGGGTGGGATACTGAGTGCTATTTCTAGCGCCTCAGTAGGTGTCGATTTCATGGCTCCTGTTGCAGCCCTCAGGAAGGTTCCCTGTAGGCTTTTCAACAGGTTCCTTGTTTCCGTCTTACTCACCCTCGGCCACCAAACGACCGCAGCGTATAACAGTCTCGGAAGTAGAACTATTTGGTAGAGCCAGAGCATCATTTTAGGATTGAGTCCCCATGTCCTGCCCACAGCTCTCCTGCATGCCCACATAGAGGCAAACACTTTATTTCTCTGAGTACAGATATGTTCTTTCCAGCTGAGTTTATTATCCAGGAGGACACCCAGATATTTCACTCTGCTGGTGTAGTTAATCTCCGAGCCATTTAGCTTCAGAGGTTGGATCTTTTCCAGTTTATAATTTCTGGTGAAAACCAGGATTGTTGTTTTGGCTGGATTTACCGATAGGCCAGTTACCCTGCACCAGTCCTCAATGATATTGAAGGCTGTTGCCATCAGGTCCCTTAGCACCCTCAGAAATCCGCCTTTCACAACAACTGCCACATCATCGGCGAAACCGATGACGTGGAAGCCGGCCTCACTTAGTTGATTTAGAAGTCCATCTACAACCAGGTTCCATAGCAGGGGCGAGAGAACTCCCCCCTGCGGACAGCCCCTAGTCGGACGTCCCTCCACACATGCCCTCCCATGTCCTGCCGACAGTCTTCTGCTTTTCAGCATGTTTTGTGTCCAAGCAATGATAGTCTTGGACACCTGTCGTTCTTCCATGGCTTTTTCTATAGCCGGATTCGAAGTGCTATCAAAAGCCCCCTCAATATCCAGAAAGGCGCCTATGGCAAAACCCTTGACCGCCAGTTGTCCCTCAATCAGTCCCACCAGGTGATGTAAGGCGGTATCTGTTGATCGTCCCTCTCTGTATGCATATTGACAGGGGGAGAGGGGTCTGTCAGCCAAGGGCCCGGCCTTGATGTGTCTATCCACCAGCCTCTCCAGGGTCTTCAGGATGAAGGATGTGAGGCTTATAGGACGGAAGTCTTTTGGTTTTATATAACCGGTTTTTCCCGGCTTGGGAATGAATACTATCCTAGTCTCATTCCACACACTAGGGACATGTTTCAGGGCTATACTAGCTCTGAGTATCTTGGTTAGGGGTCCCGTGATAGTCTCTATCCCTTCCTGTAATAGGGCTGGGTAGATCCCGTCTGGTCCCGGTGCCTTGAAGGGTTCAAAGGTTTTGATGGCCCACTTGACCCCCCAGGGCTGCACTACTTTATTTGCCAATGCCCAATCATGGGTTTCGTAGACATCCCTCTGATTTTGCATTGTTTCTTTATCTCTCTCCTGGGCCTGTATGAAGCCTGGAAAGTGGGTGTTCATTAGGAGTTTCAGAGTCTCTCCCATGGTTTCCGTGTGGCTGCCATCTGGTGCCTGTAGGCTCCCTAGATATGGAGTCTTGTTTGTTCCAAGGATTTTTGCCAGCCTAGAGGTCTCCGATTGACTCTCCACATTGCTTGTGAAAGCCCTCCAGCAGTCCTCTTTGGCTGCCTTTATTGCCTTGTTGTAATCTGCGAGCAAGCCTCTGTAAGTTTTCCATGCGTCTTCCTTACGGGGGCCCGCTCTCATGTTCTTAGCTTTGTTAAAAGCTTTTCTAGCTTTGCCCCTCAGCCCACCGAGCCTCTCTGACCACCAAGGAGTCTCAGTGGGCTGCCCTTTCGGGATAAGCTTGCAGTTTGTCTCGAAGGAGTCCATGATGGCCTGGTTTAGGGCAATCGAAGCCTCCTCCAGCTGCTTTTTGTTGTTAAATCTGAGGATGATATCCCTGAGATTGTCAGATAGACTCTCTCGGTAATTTCCCCAGTTTGTTCGTCTTGGGTTTCTCACCCATTCCGTTTCTTTCACTGTGTGGATGGACATTCTTATGGTTTGATGATCGGACGCTGAGAGGTCCTTTGAGACCCTCCAGTCCCCAATCATGTCTGCCACTCTATCCGTCCCCAGAGTGATATCTATGACCTCCTGTCGTCTCCGATCTATGAAGGTAGGTTCTGACCCCCTATTAAGGATGTTTAGACCGGCCCCCATTATGAATTCCTGGAGGCTTTCCCCCCTGCCGTTAATGCCGGTGCTCCCCCATGCTACATGGTGCGAGTTGGCATCACAACCTAGCAGGAGTTCAAGTCCCCTTTCCTTCACATGGTTGCATAGGTCCTTTACTTTTTTCGAAGGAGGTGGTTCAGCCGAGTCATAGGGCATGTAAACTGACCCTACAACCAGGCTCATTTCCTCGCCTTGTCCCAGGCCCAGATCCACTTGTGCCACAGCCAGGTCTCCCTCACTAGCCTGTGAACAGAAGAAAGAGTCTAGTCCTTTAATAACAATGCAAGATCTAATTTTCTCCTGAGTGTTTGCGTGATAGATTCTGCCACAACCACTGAGGCCCTTAATAGCATTGTCCACTATCCATGGTTCCTGGATCATTGCTATGACAGTCTGCATCCCAGCTAACAGCCTGACTAGAGTAGCCGAGGCTGCTTTGCTGTGGTGCAAATTTATCTGTACAATGTGCACCCGGGTTGCAGCCATAATGATGACTACTTTCCTGGTACCTCTATGTACCCTTCTTCTGACTTTCACCACGGTCTTTCGCAAGCAGCTTGACAGTAGCTTTTTGAATCCCGCAGTGCAGTCTGAAGTTGCAGGCTTTCAGAACAGAGAGTGATCGGTCGTCTATCAGCGCAACGAAGTGGGCACTTTTCGCGTCCCTACTCTCACTGCCCCGAGCGACAACCCACTCTCTGGCCTGCAGTCCTGCATTTTGTTTCTCAAGGAAGCACAGTGCTTCTTGAGCGGTTAGATCTGGGTCTTCCACGTGTAGTACAACCCTGTGCTTCTTGGGAAGCTCCGAGGCTGCGACCACACGTACAGTAAGTCCAGCTATTTTGTTTTCGGGGAAAAGGCTTTTCAGCCAATTTCCCGTTTCCTCATCAGTGCAGCACACCATTGCCACACCTTCTCTTTCCCAGACACCGTTGAAGGTGGGTGCTTTCACCCCGTCAGGTAACGCCAGAATGGCCCTCTTCAGGAGTTTCTTCACCTCCGTTACCTCTTCAGTGCCCAGTTTCTGATCCGGATATGACTCCGGCATAACTGCAAACTTGAATGAGCTCGTAGTGTTCTGAGCATATGTGCCCTGATCCTGCGTTCTCATTCTCTTTTCTTTCGGTCTGACTGAGGGGCTTGGCGTAGTACGCTCTGATGGAAGGCGTTTTATTGCCTTCCTCGTAGCCCCCTCCCCCCTTCCCTCATCGACCTTCGCTGCTGCATCCGTCAAGGTTGCAATCGCCCCCGAGGTTTGATGCAGCTTCGCTCTCTTGCGACGTCTTCTCTCGGCTCCACTCAGTCTGACCCGATTCACATCGGTACCAGACTGGTCAGCCTTGTCAGACTTCGTGTGTTCGCCATCGCTGGCCCCACCCGAAGTTGCTTTTTCAATATTAAGATTTTTTAAATTGGTTTCCATTTTAGTCCCACGAGTACCGCGGTTAAGCGTTTTCACCTGGTGCATTGCCGCGATTGCCCAGGGCTTGGCTTGTCTCGGGTGGGTTACACCCAAGACTACTCTCAGAGGTCGCCCAGGTTTCTGAGAGGCACCGTTAGCGACACAGCTCCCCCTGTGCCACGCATCCTTAGGCACGGTATGGCCGAGGCCATGGCTTACGCCGCTCACACACATGGATTGGGTGGACTCCTCTTAGCGACCGCGGGCAGCGGTAGTCCTTAAGTTTTTAAACTTCCATCCTTACAAAATTTCTGTACATCAATTTATAACTGAAGAAGCGATGGTTCGTCATGTGGAATTTTGGCAAGAACTTCACAATCTTTTTGAATCCAAGGGGATGAAGGCACAGAATATCATCTTCTCTGACGAAGCACATTTCTACCTAGGTGGCTCGGTAAATAAACAAAATTCTCGCTTTTGGGGGACTGAGTCACCTCACGTCGTTGAAACCAAGTCCTAACACCCGAAAACAGTTACTGCATGGACGGCAGTTACCATAAAGGGTGTTTTCCTTGAATTCCTCCAGAGTCGAACAATTAATGCTGACATTTACTGTGAGTTCTTGAAAAAGAACTTCTTTCCTTGAGCACGAAAAAATCAATTAGTCAAGAATTTCTACTTCATGCAAGATGGTGCCGCCCCACACAAGACTATTAGAGTATTTGCAACACTTTTTTCCATTTACGGCACTCGTGTGTTAGGTTTAGGTTACCCTAAGTATGCCCATGGGGGCATGGAATGGCCGCCTTACAGTCCTGACTTGAATTCCTGTGATTTTTGCCTGTGGGGTTTTCTCAAAGACAAGTGCTATGAAAAGCATCTGACGACTGTGGAAGAGTTGCAAGACGCAATTAGGGATGCTGTCCGAGCTATTGATGAAAACATAATACAGTGCATCTATACCAGCTTCGAGCGTAGGATAGAGTTATGTAGTACAAGTGACGGCGGACACTTGAAAGGGA
The DNA here is from genome assembly GCF_001412515.2 of Diachasma alloeum. Classification (NCBI taxonomy): domain Eukaryota; kingdom Metazoa; phylum Arthropoda; class Insecta; order Hymenoptera; family Braconidae; genus Diachasma; species Diachasma alloeum. The sequence continues at coordinate 334,280 of NW_021680483.1, forward strand.
TTGTATTATAATTTGCCGAATGTGCTGTGTACAATAAAAAAAACAACAATTATTTACGCTTAACCGTATTCAAGTTATTCGCAATTTACTTTTGTCACATAGTATGGGACACCCTGCAAGATACGCGGCCAGCTCAGATAATGTTGTGGCGGACACCCTGTCACAAGTCGAAGCAGTCTCAACAGCCGTTACTAAACAACTCATCGGAGCCCAACGGGACGACCATGAACTCTAGCAGCTCCTTCAGCGACCAAACATCAGTGTACAGTTGAATCGATTGGAACTTTCAGGAATCGACGAAGCACTATATTGTGATATACCATTACTTCACTCCTTAACATACCCTGGATGCAAAGACACGCGAAGAATCGTCGCAAAATACTACGTCTGGCCTTCCATGAACAAGTATTGTTTGAAATGGAGCAAGCACCGCCTACCATATCATCGCCAGAAATTGACACATAACACAGTCTCACCAATTGCGGAGTTTGAACTCTCCTCGCAACAATTCGAGCATATCCACATCGATCTGGTATCTCTTCCTACGTCGAAAGGTTGCAAATACTATTTAACTATCACTGATAGAGTCACGCGTTACCTGAAGGCAATTGCGCTTAAAAATGAGAACACAAGCACCGTGATCTACGCACTTCTCTACCACTGGATCTCAAAATTTGGCGTTCCAGTAAGAATAACATCAGACAGAGGAGGACAGTTTATCGCCGACGTCTACAAACACCTCACTTAGTTTCTGGGAATTGGGCAAAAACTAACAACACCACTTCATCCACAGGTCAACAGACTCGTTAAGAGACTCCACAAGCAACTGAAGTTAGTCCTACGCTGCCATGGAGACTTGTGGTAAGACGCACCACATCTAGTTCTGCTGGGACTTCGAAGATCGTGGAAAAATGATATCCAAAGCACCCCTGCAGAGTTAATATATGGAGAAAACTTCGGAGTCCCTGGAGAATTTTTCACGCCAAGAGACAGAAGAGGAGCACCAGAGCTACTACGCGATTTTCAACGACATTTCAAACGCATAGCACCTGCACTGATATCTTGGATGGTAGCCGACCGACATTCACTTTCAAGGATACGGCCAACAGCACCCACGTTTTCGTACGCATGACGACGCTAGTTCATAATCATTCCTTGCCTTATGACGGTCCACTCTGAGTTATCAGTCGCCACGACAAACACTACGTCATTCGCACACAAGAAGTGGGCCGAGGCGTGCGATAGACAGATACACCAATCTCCATAGACAGACTAAAGCCAGCGTACATCCTGCCGGAGGACATGGATCAACATCCAAAGCAACCCCCGCACCAAGATGTTCCTAACGAGCCCCAACAACAACAACGACAACAACGGAGGAGGAGATGCGTTATAATTGTCAACAGACCAACAATTCATTTCTACCAAGAATAATTCTTCACTCTCATGCAATTAAATATTTCATCCCACAGGCTTGTGACACAAGAACTGAAAATTTTTCTGTTCCTAAAATAATAGTCTTCTGTTGCAGATTAAAAAAACGTCGTTTTTACTTCCAGCAGGGGAGTTATGTAGTGTGCTGCTACATCCTAACACGTGGATACTGGTTGAAGACGAGCGCGGGAATTTGCTATTTCACTCACACGTTCAGGGAAGATATTCGGGAGTCTCCTCGACCCTTCTCAGTATAAATATAATTCAGTACAATTCGCATCGGATACTTGATCGAATCACTTTATATACTCACTTTTGTATAATACTAACGTAGCAATAAATTGGAATTATTCAATTTAGTTTAATTACACTGTTAGTGAATTGTTATTTTTCCCGCACACCTCAATCCTTACAGAATAACAAAAAAAGTGCATTTGTGCAAGGAAATATTTTTTCTTTGAAACTTTTTTCCCAATCTGCAACCGTTTTCGCAATATTTCCTTTTACATAATTATCCAAAACCAATAGAACGGCCTATTTTTTGAACAAATAGACAACAAATTCATAATCAGCGGCTCGAAAAATATAAATGCTATACATCAAAATTTACGGACTCCGAAATTAATACAGGTACAGAGCATGAACTACGGAACGAGAGACAATTTCGAAAAGCCTTCGCACTCACGTTTTCATCAAAGAGGGTAGACTAAAGTAGAGGCATAGTTCTCGAGGTTTGAATAAACCCATGCTGACATGAGTATCATCACCCCATGGGAGGGATGGCGCCACGATTGATCATTGGTAAAAAGGAGATGGGGACCGACGTCGGTGGCCGAGTGGATTAGACGCAAGTCTAGTGTGCGAAAGGTTGTGAGTTCGATTCTCCGTGGAACCGAATTTTTCAACGGAAGGCTCCGGCGAGCGGGAGGTTGCTAATAGAGGAACCGCCTGTACCGGCATGGGTTTTCTGTGGTTTCCCCATGCTACTTCTATGTTCTATAGAAGTGCGAATGCGGNAAAAAAAAAAAAAAAAAACGGAGATGGGGAGGCGAGGCCTCGGCAGTCCCACTCTGGCTACTTATTTTGGTTTTCAAGTAAAACAAATTATATATTATAGGAAACTATAATTATAAATTATGGGAAACCATCAAAAAACTCATAAGGGTAAACGAATATATGCCGGTTTCCAAAATATAAATCACAAATGGGAGTTTAGAGCATAAATATGCCTTCCAACTGACACGCGGTTGATATGGGTTCGAAACCCACACAATTCTTTTCAACTTCCCGACCCGAAGGGAGAAAGTTATTGTAATGACCCCGAAAATGAAATGTTGAATTTCAATGATTTGTCCACGTTTCGTGACCTCTAGAGTCATCCTGAAACGTTTCTGAAGAAATGTATGTGTGTGTGTATGTGTGTATGTGCGTGCGTAGCACCGTATGTGAGTGAAATTTTGTCCAACGATTTCTCCGGAACGAACGATCCGATTCAACTTTTTTTTGATCGATGCGTCTTCATGTAATTTAGAACTGATTAGATTATGGAAATGATTGCCTCAGCGGTTTTCCAGTTATCTGCATAAAACATATGAGAAAATGTCAAACAACGTTACTTTGACTGAAATTCGACGATTTCATCTGAAATAACGATGGAATTTGAATCAATTTCGTGTAATCGCTGCGTCATCATGTATCTTGACTGTAATTGGATTTTGAGCGAAGTCTCCTCAGTAGTTTTTTAGTTATTTCAATAAAACTTTCGAATTTTGCAATTTGAAAAAAAGGGAAAATTGGAGAAAAGGTTGGGGAATCTTGGAGTGAGTCAACTTCGAAGTAGAAAACTTTTCAAGTAGATGAACTTTGGAGTTGAGAAAATTTTGAAGTGGGTTCAACTTTGAAGTGGACAAAAATTTTCAAGTGGATTTAACTTTTGATTGGATAATTGGGAAATTTTGAGTGGGTTGCCTTCAGAATTGAAAAATTTTGAAGTGAGGACATTCTTATTTTTTTTGTTGCAATTCGACCTCTGGTCTTTTTTTATTATTTTGAATCGCTGATATAAAAATAATTGGTCGGGAAGTTATTGGTTCGACCCGTAATGGGTCACACCTACTCCAACCTACCCACAATGGGAGCGAGCGAAGCGAGCCACCAGAAACCCAGTGGGATTACAACGCATTCGCAATGGGAGCGAGCGAAGCGAGCGACCAACAACCCAGACCAATTTTTTTTCTATTTCTTCTTCCGGAATCTTTCATTAGTAACTACTTATTTCTATCCTTTTTAGTAACAAAATGCATTGAACATGACAATTTTGTCATCAGGTCAAAATAAGGGTTGAGCGGTCGTATAATGGTCGAATCAGAAAAACAAGTGAAATAACGAAACTGTTTCAAGTCTCAAAGAGCCAAGTGGAAAAAATAAGCCGAGTTTTTGTAAGGGTCAAAGGAGCCCCGCCTCTCCAACTTCTTTTTACCGACGATCGACCGCGGCGCCATCCCTCCCATGGGGTGATACTCATTTCAGCTAGGGGTCGTCCAAAACCCGAGAACTGCGCCTCTACTTTCGACATTTTCTACTGCGACATTCCCTAGTGGCACACTTGTTCCGTGGTAATAAAAATTCAAATCTCACATAAAATGTCGCGCGCTTAACCGAATCGAATAATCATTGTAAAAAATAAGAAACAAGTGAAATTAAATAGTGAGTAGAATATTCCCGAGGGCTGGAGCCAGCGATAGCCAAATACAACGGCGACAAATGGTTATTGTTTAATAATACTACACAGGTACACGGAAAATTTCCCCTTGAAACTAATTCACTCGAAATTCCTAAGACCCTACGTAATGGTCCCATCTTTACTAACTACATGAATTATTATCCCATTATAAAATATCTCGCCTGGCTTCTTGCTTAATGGTCACCTCTTGTAAAGTTTTCGCCACATCCCAAAAAATCCTAGTCCCGTTGTAAATAGTTTTCATTACGCTCTACCTCAATAAACCCTATCGTAAAACCCTCGAAATTGCTCTCATTAAATTCAAACATTCACTTGAGTCCTAATCCGGGACAAAACGCCCTCCCCTTCTTTCTTCACTTCCCTATTCTCAAATTTTCCCACAAAAAAACTCTCCCCTTCTTATCAACGCGTTGGGCCCTACGGCACAAACCACGTCACGAGAAAGAGTAGGAGGGTCCCCAAGACCAAGCATTGTGGGGGTGAAAATGGGCAGTCCTTCGAAATAACCGGCGTTGCGATTGGTTCCATACCTATCGGAGGGCGGGGGTAAAATACTATCGACTTAGACTAAGAATTAGGAGTAGGTACAAAATGTTAGAGCGTAGATTCATTCCTGCCTCCGAGTTCGACGAAGAAGCTCCTTCGTTGTACTAAAACGTTGTCAGTTATGAAAAATTGAAAAGGTGTTTAATTTGTCAAGACTTTAATAGTTTTTCATTATTAATTGACGTGTTCGAGTGATCAAGTTTTAACCGAACTTCGTGAATATTGTTTCTTCAAATCTTCCCGCTTGGCTACTGGAATACGACGTCATCTACCACCCCGCGAAAGAAACCAACAACAAAGGACATCCATCAGGAGGACTTCTGCTAGCGATAAATAGAAAATTGTATAAGTACCACATTTTATATAACGAATTTGAATGCCTCGGAGTCGAAATCGTTAGTCCCGACCTGATATTTAATGTAATACTATGTTATTTTTTCCACGAGAATAAAATCGAAACATCTTTATCTTCATTACAAAATGGGTTGGATCTGATTTAAAGTAGAAATCCTTTCAATGCCACATTTATAGTCGGGGACCTTAACTCTAAGATTGGTTCCTCGAATTGCTCACAAGAATCTTTGTTTGCAGAAATAGACAATATTCCTCAAAACCGGGTTTTGCTTGACAAAAATCAAGATACAAGAGGCAGGCGACTCCTCGAATTTGTCACGGAAAATAGTTTAATAATACTGAACGGGCGACTTCCAGGTGATAGACCGGGCCAATTTACTTTCCATAGGAAAAATATTACATCTAAATTCCAATATTCCGCGGGACATACCCACCCACACTGCAGAGAGATATCAGTGGAATGTCACGAAGAAGCATTCCTATACTTGCCAAATGTCAGTCTCGTCTGACAATACTCCAATTCACCTTAATGACAATGACATCATAAACCAAAATCTAACATAGTCTATAAAAAAAGTGGCAAAAGAATTTGGTATGTTTAAAAAGGCCTCCTCAACTAGATTTATCGCGAAAAAACCCTGGGACGACATCGAATGTGCTCGAGCTAGGAAAGTAGTGCGAAAATGTCTGAAAATTTGCAAAAAATCGAACTTTACCAGAATTGCGGAAATGGACGAGTCCGAGCTCGCAAAAAACGAATACGTTGATATAATAACGTCAAAAAAAGAAAAATACCACGAAGATATCACCCGGTCCATTCGATCCAGCCGGGACATGAAGCTCTTCCGGGCTACAATAGACAGACTCAGACCTAGACCTATCCAGTCGAAGAATAAGTTACCTGAGTCGAAGAATAAGTTACCTGAATTTCAAAATATATTTGTTTTATCCGCTCTGTACCAAATTCATCTGAGCCAACCGGGTCGAAAGGTATTCGCTCTTTTCATTGATTTCCAAAGAGCTTTCGATTCCGTTTCCCATGAACTACTATGGACCAAGCTCGATGAACTTGGGATGAGCACTAAAATTATCAATATATGTAGTATTAATTATTGAATTAATAAGAAATTATGACTTATTAATATATGTAGAAGTTTGTTTCCAATAATATGTGCCACTTTCGTGTCCTCATATTATCCGAATCAACAGAGGAATTTCATGATATTATTTTGGGGCATAACATCCCTCCCCGCAAGGGAAGAAAATTGTTACCCTTAGAAATTTTCTCTTTTAACCCTAACTCATCCATATAATACATGATCAACTTTTTATATTAGCATTTTTACAATTTTATTCAATATATTTTTTTCTATGGTATCCCGAAGTTCACTGCTTCCCTCCCGGGCGCTGACCATGGATTCCGACACCAGCAGTAAAGGTTCAGCCCTAAGATGATAGCTAGAATCACCATCACTCCGGTGAATATCGATGAAAGGTGTATGAGACATTCTCGATAGTCGAATTTCTCTTGTATTCTATCTAGATTGCTCTTCTCAGCTTCCAGTTGTACATGTAGCCCTTCCAGCTTCTTCATATTCCTTACAACGTTGGTCAGCTGAACGTCACTCAAGTTGAATTTCTTTTGCTCTCATTGAGTGACGGTGCCATCATCCAATGTCAAGTTCAATCTAGGGTGAACATGAGCACTGAACATTACTTCATGTGGTTTCCGACCTCTTGTAGTGAAGTCGGAAGCAACTATCTCACAGAAGTCCTTGACTCGCAGGGTTCCTGAGTCCTCCAAAGTATCCCGTAGTTCCTTATCACCATAGGTGATGACTACTTCCTAAGGTTCTGGAGTTACATAGAACCATGCATTGTCCTTCCTCATTTTTATTAGGATGAGTCCTTGAAGCCGAAGGTGTTTCACGACGCAAGTGTCTGGCATCTGCTAAGGACTCATATACATCTGCACCTCACATGGACTTGTATCTTTCACCTTTTGCACAGGAAAAGATTCGGTGCATAAGTATTGTCCCTGAATTCGCTTGCAGCGTTTGAATTGTTCCTGGGTCATTGGCACGTATTGCTGCGTCGCTCCGTGTATCATCATCAGTTCGTTTTTCGCCTCCAAGTATGAGTAATACCTGTTCGATGTCCGCACAGGAATTCCATGCGTCAGCAAGACGTCGAGTGCTTGAAAGTTAACCTGTGGTATTTCTACCAGGGTAATAATTTTTAAACCAAAGGTATATACGTAGACAGTGAAAACCTCATGCAGTTGATATATTCCGCCTATTTCGAGCTCAAAGGGGAAACTTAAACCCTTTGGTAATTTCGCAGTGTTGAGGAGGGTGACTAAGCCTTTCTCTGTGAACACCCCTGTATCCAATACCAACCCTTTGGAGTCAATCAGTAATCTTTTGATTTTTGCAGCATCCCTGTTTACTCCAGTGTAGATGGCTTCTAGTATCATGAGATGTTCATCTATGTTTATTTTATTCATTATCTCTGCGTTTTCCCGATTTACCTCGCTCACAGTCTCTTTCATGGATTGCATCAAAATCCCTTCATTCTTCTTAATCATCTCCTCAGTATGCCCCAGCTGGTAGAGGATTGAATTTATTATTTCCAGCTGTTTTGCTGAACTTCTAAAAGTCCCTTTGACACCATCCTCTAGGCGTTGGAGTTTCTCGTTGATCACCTGCGCATCCTGGGCATCCATGGTACCAAACAATGATTTGGCGACAGTCCCTGGGTCATCTGTCAGCCCTCTCCGTTTCGTGGTTAATTTGGTAGAACTCAACATCTCAAGGATTACGTCCTTTGTCTCCGCAAAGACCTCAATCCATTGTTCCACAATGAGATTGAAATCATCTCCACTTTTCCCAGCCCTACGCGCGAGCTCCTTAGCAAGATAAAGGTGCCCGTTAACCTGATCGGCCCTTGAATACCAGGGTGAAACATCCGTAGACGCAACTATGCTCCATATCTGGTTAGTCAAATGCAACCTCCCGATCGTTTCAAAATGAATTCCAAGAGTATGAATGAATGAATTCTTCAATCTCATGCCCCTCCCCCCGTACTTTAACTACCATGCTTCCTAGCATGAGCACCATCAAGAGAGTTGCCAAACCCATTCATTTTCGTGGTTTTGTAAAATCAAAGGTGGTTGAACCGAAGGCGTTCGTTGACTCCGAGTGATTTTGACATGAGGGCAGCCATGTTTGGCGACGTTGCACCCTTTGATATAAAAGTGCTCGTCGCCCTCACCCGGTTACAGTTCCCTCCAAAGTTTTAAGTGAAGAGGTTATAACAAACCAAATCATTAAGATGAATCCAAGGAAGTGCTTCGAGTGTGGAATGGTTGGACATGTCTCTAGTAACTGTCCCTTCACCGCCTGTGCAACGTCCTCCAACTGCGGTATCTGCAAGAGATCTCGTCAAGCAAGATTTCGCCCGTCATCAACCGCTCTTGGAGCTGCTAGAGGATGCTTTAAGTGCGAGCAATTTGGCCATCTGGCTTGTGACTGCCCACTGCGTACCAGCATCCGTACTGATCGACTAAGATCTGCGCCTCGAAGTGTGTGGGATCGGCTCGGCCCTCTCGTTTCTCATTCGAAACGAAACGTCTGTGGATGCATTCATATTTGAATACCTGGTAAGCCCGAACACCTCTTCCATTCTTCTGCTACCCTGCTTCTTCTTGACAGTAAAAGTTTCTATTCCTCCTAATTTTCTCCTATTTTTTGGTTCTTTTAGTGCACCAAGTACCCCTACAATCCCGGATATGTGAATCTGGAGTTTAAGTGGAAACTCAAGCAATGGAGAATGCGTAACAGAAGAGACCTTAACGCCCTCTGGGATCTTCCAGTACACTCCGACATTGAGACCGGTGTTCCCGGTAGCTTAGTCGGTAAGAGTGCCCGGCGCGTATCTGGGAGACCCGGNTTTTTTTTTTTTTTTTTTTTTTTTTTTTCAGACGGGCGTAGCGAACGTCTTCAATCTCCATGGTCTCTTCAATGAAGCTCCAGTGCCTCAACCCTGCCATGTGCCCCAATTTCTGGACAACAGTGAGACGAAGTGTTCCCACTGCAAATTCTATCGTTGGGATTACCCAGGCTTCTTTTTCCTGGGATGGAATTGGCACGTGCGACGCTCCGATAACTTTTACGGTGTTGTAACTGAACCTTATAACTAATGGTTTAATTGAATAAACGCATTGTAAGGTCAATCCCATTCCCCCCATGAAAAGTTCCTTATCCTTTAGATAAGAAAGTTTCAGGTCTACGAAGGGTTGAGTTTTCTGAGGCAGGGGTCCATATAGTCATGCTTCTATGAAGTGCCGAAGTCGCTTCCTGGTGAGCTGCACACAATCTCTCTCGAATTTCCTGAGCAAAGTCATCGTAGCAATATGTCAAACGGGGCGGCTGCTTGACGGCCGTTGGTAATTCAGCGCGTCTCCCAAAAATCAGCTCAAAAGGCGTTATTTTTGTAGTCGTGTGGGGAGTGGTGTTATACGCAAACATTGCCTATGGTAGCCACGTATCCCAATCCGTCTGATCCTCTTGGATAAAGCCTCTCAGGTACTCCGCTAGAGTGCGATGCAAACTTTCAACGATGCCATTAGTTTGCGGATGGTAAGCCGTTGTCTGAATCGTCTTAATTCTGAGAAGTTTGCAGATATTCTTAAATATTTCCCTCACGAAATTCGGTCCTTGATCCCTGATCAATTTCTGCAGTGTACCATATTCGCAAATTATTTTTTCTGTGAACGCACGTCCGATTGTATTAGCCTCTTGATCTGGAATGGGTATAGCCTTGCTGAATTTTGTAAGAGCATCTTGAGACGTCAAGGTGTACCTATCCCCAGCATTCGTGACAGGCAATGGACCAACTATGTCCATGGCACATTGTTCAAAAGCTGTTTCAGGGCTCTCTCCAACTACCATGGAAACCTTTGTGGCTTTTTCCAGCTTGTTGAGTGGACACTCCTCACAGCTTGCCACGCATTTCTCCACGTCAGATTTCACTCCCCTCCAATAATATTTCTGCTTCAGTTTGGCATGCATTCGTTTTACACCAAGATGAGCAGCAATCGGCATGTCGTGGTATTCCCGTAGTATTCCGAGAATTTCATCGTCAGCAGGTGTAATGACCCCGCCGTCAGAGTCCGAGTGCACCACTCTCTCCATCTCTGTCTTTCCCTGTACTCGACGTACGACGTTGATTCGACTCCACGCGTCAGCGTTGGTATTTAATTTACCAGGCTTATGAACCACCTCATACTCATACTCCTCTAGTTTGATTCGCCAATGTACAAGCCTTGATCCTGGGTCCTTGAGGTTAAATATCCATCTTAAGGGCCTGTGATCGGTAACTACAGTGAACTTCCGTCCATATAAATAGGGTCGAAAGTGATTAACCCCCCAAACAATGGCCAGTAGCTCTTTCTGTATGGTACTGTAGTTCTGCTCTGCCTTGTTGAGGGTTCTGCTAGTATAGGGAATCGGTAAATCCTTGCCCATTTCCCCCTGCGACAGCACAGCTCCTATAGCTTTGTTTGACGCATCCGTAGTCAGCAAGAATGGCTTTTCAAAATTTGGACACCGGAGTATAGCCGCTGTAGTCAGAGCCTCCTTCAGAGTCTCGAATGCGCTCTGCTTTCTCTCTCTCTCTCTCTCTCTCTCTCTCTCTCTCTCTCTCTCTCCAGGTCCAGGGTACACACTTTTTCAGCAACTCGGACAAGGGTTTAGCAATTTTTGAAAAATCCTTGATGAATTTCCGATAGTAACCCGCTAGACCCAAGAAAGACATTAGTTCCTTCTGATCTTGGGGTACTGGAAAATTTGATACTGCCTCTATTTTACCAGGATCTGCCTTGATTCCATCCTTGGTGATGTATCCCAAATACACAACTTCCTTTCTCAAGAAATTGTAGTTATCAGGTTGAAGTCTCAGGTTTGCATTCTTCAGGCGCTGCAGAACTTCTCTCAGCCTCTTGTTATGCTCCCGCAAGTCTGGTCCAAAAACCACGATGTCATCGAGATAGATGAAACATCGAATTCCCTGAACTCCAGCCAAGACGGAATTCATTAGCCTCTGGAACGTTGCAGGCCCGCCCTTGACTCCAAAAGGCAATCTATTGAATTCGTAGTGCCCATAACGTGTAGAAAAAACTGTTTTGCACTTATCTTCTTCTATCACAGGAATTTGATGAAAACCTGAGGCCAAATACAGAGTTGAGAAATATTTAGCATTACCCAAACGATCCAATATATCAGAAATGTTGGGTGATGGGAATGAATCACCAATCGTGACCTCGTTCAAACGTCGAAAATCCACCACCACGCGACATTTCACCTTTCCCGATGCGTCCGTCTTTTTGGGAACAACGAGCAAAGGTGCATTCCACTGACTTTTGCTTGGTCGCACGACTCCATTGTGTAGCATCTCTTCGATCTGATGGTCAACTTCCCCCATCTATGACTCTGGTGAACGATCAGCCCTAATGTTGATTGGCGCATTACCTCATTCCAGTGGAATCTCATACTCTAGGTGATCAGTAACTCCCGGAGGATCTCCTGGTAGCTGCACGATTGAGTTGAATTCTCCCAAAATCTCCAGAAGCGAGTATCTCTCCTCCTCGTTCAGATGATCAATTCTCAGATTTTCGTGCAATAATTTAATTCGATCCTTCCCCTTGCATTTCTCTACACTCTTCAGCATCATGGTTATTTCCTCTGATGGTAATCGCTCCAGTTCTACCGTCGGCAAGTCGATGAAAACGTAATTTTCATTTGTATTTATTACGCAAACGAGCGCTCCACCGTCTACTGCTTTTGTCAGACATTCCGCCATCAAAACGCCCTCTGTCAACTGTTTCTTTTGGACGATTCCAATTTTTTCAGTGCTCGATTCCCCGATGCGATTTTAACTCCCTGAGCCAGCTCATCTATCCTCACAAGAGACGCCTTTGCTCCAGAATTAGCCAAGAACATTGTAGGCTCCTTCAATTCTCCTGCAGTGAGTAGAATCTGCGTTTTTATCTCCGCACATTTCGCTGGTTTGATCATTATTCCTTTGATCTTATTGGAGGAATATTTTCTCCCCTCCGAAGATTTCACCATCATAACTTGATAGGCTTCCACTAGCAATGCTTTAACCGCCTCTGCTTTGTCACCTTTCTTCTTTGTATTGTTGTTATTATTGCTGCCAGTTAAATTATTTTGTTTAAAATTTGAAGTACGATTCTTACAATCAGTCAATTCCACCGGAATTTTTTGCGAAGTCGGTATCCCCAATCGTTTCTTTAATTTACCGTAATCCGTAGCCTCATGACCTACATACCTGCAGTATTTACAAGCGGTCTCGAAAGTATTGACGCTGCGTTTTTCTGACGCAACTGGCAATGTTGACTTATGTTGCCCTCCATTGCGACATTCTTTCGAATGATATCCCGCTTGCCCGCAAGTAAAACAATTCCCAGTAGATGGTCTACCCAAAGAAGTTCTTTTCCCCCCAGTGGAGTTTCGGTGTGTCACTGTATTACCTCCGTCTTTCCCCTTGTGAGTGCCAGAGATAGTCTTCTCTAGTTCTATGGCTCCCACACAAATGACGTGGAGAGTTCTAAAGTTATGTGCTCGTACCAAAATCTGCAACTGCCCACGTAATCCCTGCTCGAACATAAGTTTAGCTAGGGTCATCATGAGTGTTTTAGAGGCTAATTTTTCTCCCTCGGTGAATTCACTGTGCAGACTGAGTAAGCCATTCAAAAAGTCTAGAGTAACTTCCTCTGTGCGAGCGACATATTTAGTGACATTTTCATTTTCTTTTTGTTGTAACTTACTAAATTCTGCTTGGAGTCCCACGAGACTTTTCGTTTTCCCAAAAAGTGATTCCAATTCAGTCTTCAGCTGTTCAAATGACGTAACCGTTCTATACTTCAACTCCTTCATGGCGGCGCTTTCATGTTTACTCTCTAGAATCCCCTCTCGGAGTAGATCTTCAATTTCTGGATATATTAATTTCTTAGCGCTTTCCACTGATTTGAAAAAAGAATCCAATTTATCTGGATTTTCTCCAGCAAAATTATGCACCATCTGGAGTGCATCCTTCAAATGAAGATGTGCCCTCATGATTTCTCGGTTATTCTGCATATTTTGTTCTGCCCAAGCCCCCGCCAGAAGGTCTCTGACGTCATTTCTTTCTTTGGTAATGTGTATGTATAGGAGCTCGCACAAATTCCATGAATTTTCTTGTCTCAATAAATTAGAATAATATTAAAAAATTCAAAAAAACATTCGAGCTGGACCGGACTCAATTGCGACCTACGATCACGAGGAAAAAAGAACTAAAAATAGAATGAATCTTGAAGATTACTATGAAATTGCGCGCAGTCAACAACTAACTGCTGAATTTTTACGGGAATTTAGTATCTTGTTACCCCGTAGCCATTGCTCTGGCTGCGGCGGAGCAATGTACACGGATTATAATTCGAATATGTTCAGGTGTCAAAGAACACATGAAAGCATTAATTCCAACAGAAAAAGAATAGAAATTAAATGCAATACCAAGATTAGTATATTCAAGGGATCGTTCGTCGCGGGATCGAAACTGTCAGTTCGAACTATATTTAAATTCATATTTACTTATTTACATAACGACTATCCGACTCTGGAGTATATCTTGGGTGAGACGAAATTATCGATTAGAACTGTGAGAATATGGGTGAATAAAAGTAATAGAATTCTCACTCAGTGGGCTGAGGATTGCGCTCGGGCTAAGATGGGTGGTGGGGGTCTACCTATAGAGGCTGACGAATTGACTTACGGGGGACGAAAAAGAAAGAAAGGCAGAATACCACGCACGAAGCAATGGATTTTGGGGATACGGAAGCGGGTTTCAGGACGATTAGTTGTCGTTCGGGTGCCTGACCGTAGTGCAAAAAGTCTAACTTCTCTTGTGCAAAAATATGTGAGACGAGGAACTATAATCTATACAGAGTGTTGGCCGTCATACGTTGGGTTGAGCGCCGGATTCAATCACCTGATGGTCAATCACAGCGTGGGACACGTTGACCAAGTCAATGGAGCACATATACAACGAGTGGAGAGAGTCTGGAGGGAATACCGACGTCTTTTTCCAAAATACGGCATTAGGATGTCGAACATAGAAGATAAACTTGGTAACTTTATTTTCACGTATTCTACGCCTAGGCCGGAACGAGTTACTACGTTTCTCAGGATTCTAGGTTCCTACAGGTGCTCACAAATGGTCAATAATGTAATAACCGCTGATGATTGATTTATTTACTCTGACTCTCGATTGTTCATTTTGTTTCGCACTGGGATTGGTGGTTGGGAGTCCATTATTGGTTAGAATAATTTCCTTGAGCTGTTCCAACAATTTCATCAGTCATCCAATTTATTTTTAATTATTTTTCATAATTCATTGGAATCTAATATTTCAAAATATGTCTCTTGAAGGTGAGACGGGGGTAATAATGGAACCAACTCATCAATCCATTTGCTCTTGGACGTTTATGGTCGATGATAGGCTCTTCTTTGGGGTCTCTCGTCACCGCGTCCTTGTCGTGACCCTGGGTGAAGCTAAGAGTGAAGAAAAGTTGAGAATTTAGTGGTTCAAGGTCGATTTCTGGAAGAAAATTGTTGGGTATTTGGGGTGAAACCTCTCTTCCACGTGTTTTGGCTTATTGCCGGTGTTTAGTGCCACTGAGATACACTAAACTTCAAAAAAAAACAAAAAACCTAATTCAAGAAAAATTGTGGAATCACGAGCCTACTGTAGTTCCACATTACCCTTTCTTTTTCGGCCTCGTCTCGACGAAGCCGCTCAGATTCAAGAAGTCGTTTCAATTTCTCCTCTAATCTTGTTCCTCATCTCGAGATTTGAAACTTGTTCGTGCAAACTAATAATCTGACCTCTGAGATGATCGAGACGTCGAGGTGGTTGTTCCTCCCCCGATTGTTGCACTTCGGGTTACACTGTCGTGTGACGGTCGCCCCCAGAAGTTTGATTTGGAATAAAACTCCCTGCTCCGAGTGCTCCTGCGCGAAAGAAGACGTTGCTTGGCGTAGAAAATTGCTGTTCAGGTGTACCATCATTTTTCCCCGTTTCCTCACCCCCTTCTTAAATCACTTCGATGTCATCGAAGGGATTTCCAGGTACATTTTGTACAGAATCCAAAGGGCGAGAACATTGATTTTCACGCAAATTATTCAAAAGAGAGTTCAATACTCCCCCCCCCCTCCATTTCTCTGCGTGCTATTTGCTAGACAAGCCCCAGGTAACTCGTCCGGTAAGTCGTCCCCATCCGTTTGGTGAACGTCAACCCGTACCTGTTGCTGATTAACAGCGGCTAACATACTTTGATGTAGTGATTGGGTATATCTCCGTTGCACGTTAAAGATTCTGTTGATATTCCCATCAGAATAGATCATCATTGAATAGATTTCTTCTTACTCCCGGTGCCGAAATGGAGTACGACTCGAAATCAGATTC
The DNA here is from genome assembly GCF_001412515.2 of Diachasma alloeum. Taxonomy (NCBI): domain Eukaryota; kingdom Metazoa; phylum Arthropoda; class Insecta; order Hymenoptera; family Braconidae; genus Diachasma; species Diachasma alloeum. The sequence continues at coordinate 349,881 of NW_021680483.1, forward strand.
CTCTCGTCGACTACCATTTGCTCCAGTAGTTGACATCGTTGATTATTTATCTCTTGGCCAAAAATAAAATAATCTTACTTGAGTAGCTACCTATCTCAATACTAGCTCTTCCTGTCAGGGTAGTTTACTGCTGTACTAGCCCTTTTGATACGGTGAAATACTAGGGTAGGTTTCCGCTGATTTGCCACAATGGTAATCTTCTCGCTCCCTCGATGAAAGGATTGTTGCACGTGCTGGCCAGTCTACACACAGGTTGTTCAATTCCCAGATATTATCTCGTTCTCTATCGCCGTGTGATTAGACAGTGATTGATCAGGCCTCCGTTTTCCCAAAAGATACGCTGCCACCAAAAATGTAATGGACCCGAGCGGTTGGGTTTGATTAAGGGATACATCACACGCGCATAAATAATAGAAATAAGTATCTTTATTGGAAATTGATTTTAAACGATTAATTTACCATTTCATTATGATGGCTTCCGGATGGATGCCGCGTCTAGATTCAGGTTTTTGCCGACGTTTCGCAAATATTTCAGTCTGCATCATCAGGGCTAGGTTGCTCCGATACTGAAGCTCCCTGTTGTAAGGAAGTCCTTATATACCCCCTGGCCAGGGGGTAGGTAGAGTGGTGGGGAGTATCCCAGCCAATCAAGATGTTTTTAATTGATCAGCTGGTCAATTAAAAAACTGGGAGGACGGTGTGCCAAATTGGATTGGTTTAGTATCCTCGATCCTTATTGAGATTGTTTGGATGTTTTGGATCTCGAGACCTTCGCGATGTTTTCTGACGAAATACCCTTGTGAGCTGACAAGCATTTCTGTCTTGTCATATTGGATAGAGTGTCCAGTGTCCATCCAATGTTCAGCCAATGCAGATTGCGAGATATGGCCATTTTTTGCACACCGTTGATGTTCTTTGATCCGTGTACTGATCCTCCTCCCGGTTTCACCAATGTACACTTTTCCACAAGAGCAAGGGATTTTGTACCCCCCTGGGAGACTAAGTGGTGGTTTCCGATCTTTAGTACTGGGGAGCAATTGTCCAATTTTCGTTGGTGGTTTGAAAATTGTCCTGATGTCATGCTTCTGTAGTACCTTGCTAATGCGATCGGTCATACCTTGAAGATACGGGAGGACAGCCGTTTTCTGATGTTCTACTTTATCAGCAGGTTCACTCTCAGCTGAGTTCTTGTTTTTCAGCCTGTGCAAAACACGGTGGACTTGTTTGCTCTGGTATTCATTGTTATTCAATGCTTTATCCAGGTGTTGAATTTCGGCTTCCAGCTATTCAGGCTGGAAAATAGTGAGAGCTCGGTATATAACAAAGCTTATTACCGAGTTCTTTTGAGAAGGGTGATGGTGTGAGAAGGCGTGGAGGTATCTGTCTGTATGTGTAGGCTTTCAGTAGACTCGGTGACCAAGACTTCCGTGCTCATTACGATGCACTAGGACATGTAGGAAGGGAAGAGACTTCTGTTCTTCAATCTCCATAGTGAATTTTATGCTCGGATGTTGTGAGTTGATAAAATTCAAGAACTGAGGTAGCGTGTCTGCTCCATGTTTCCAAAGGACGAAAGTGTGGTCGACATACCTGAACCAAATAGAGGGTTTAAGAGGAGCTGATTTAACAACTTTGTTTTTGAAATCTTCCATAAAAATGTTTGCTATGATGGGAGAAATGGGTGAACCCATTGCTGCTCCGAATGTTTGTTCATAGAACTCCCCTTGAAATTGGAAATAAGTCAGGCAGTGTTCAACCAGAGGGAGGATTTTGGGTGGGATTTTTTGATAGTGTTAAGAGTGTCGGGAATGGGTACATTCGTGAAAAGGGACTCCACATCAAAACTAACCAAAAGATTGTCCATGTGGGAACTTTTCTGATCCACGAGTGCTTGGAATGGTTTGGTCAGATAGCGAGCTAATTGGTACGTGGGGCCACCAATGTTGCTCACTATTGGACGAAGGGGGATAGTCTCTTTGTGAATTTTTGGGAGACCATAAAGTCTGGGAGAGAAGGATTCTCGGGGACTAAGGATTTTTTGGGTTTCGGGAGAGAGATCAGCTTCCTTCAGAAGTTTGACCGTCTTTCTCTCCATGCCTGAGGTTGGATCCTTGTGGAGCTTTTTATATATATGTTCGAATTGCTCAACATGGCTTTAATTTTATCAGAATAAGCTTCCTTGTCCATGACCACAGTGGCATTGCCTTTGTCTGCTGGAAGGATGCCAATATTGTCATTCTTCTTAAGACTGAGTAAAGCTGAGCGTTTCTCCCTAAGAATATTTTATTTGGGAGGTTTCGCTTTATGGAGAATGTTGGACAGCTTTCTTCTGATCTCATTGCCAGTCTCCCAAGGCAGGTGGAAGATGGCCGTTTCCGTCTGGCTGATGATCTCTTCGGTGGGAATTTTGTTCGGGACAACAGCGAAATTATGTCCTTTCGCCAAAATGGATACCTGGGCCTCTGTTAATGGGAACCTGCTGAGATTCTTGTCTGTATGTGTCAAGACTTTCTGATTCGGAGGAGGGACCAGTTTCTCAAACTTCGCCTTCTGCTTTTTTGTTCTCAACTCGGCGGAATGGATAGCTTGTTCATATGTAATATGATCAAGCGTGCTCCATAACTCCGGTTCTAGAGAACTTGAAAGAATCAGGGGAAGTTTGAGAATCTGTTGGAAAGTCTGAGCTAGGATGTTCTTGGTTGCACAGATTCTTTCCCGGAGCAATCTTAGTGAGACTTGTCGGAGAATTGACTTCGCCTGCTGAGATGGAAAAGGGTTTTCCAATTGAAAGCATTTCGGTACCACTTGATGGTCACGGCACCTTTTTAAAAATGCTAGAGAGCACAGATGGATGTGCAAAGACTTCCTAAGCTTACTGAACAAGTTTACAGAGCCAAGGATAGCCCTTCCGTGGAGGCGTTTAATTTGAGTTTTGAGGCTTTCGCGGCCAATATTATTATTCATTATGATGGCTTCCGGATGGATACCGTGTCTAGATTCAGCTTTTTGCCGACGTTTCACAAACATTTCAGGCTGCATCATCAAGGCTAGGTTGCTCCGATACTGAAGCTCCCCGTTGTAAGGAATTCCTTATATACCCCCTGACCCCTGGAGGGGATAAATAGAGTGGTGGGGGGTATCCCAGCCAATGAAGATATTTTTAATTGATCAGCTGATCAATTAAAAACATCTTGATTGGCTGGGATACCCCCCACCACTCTACCTACCCCCAGCCAATCAAGATGTTTTTAATTGATCACCTGGTCAATTAAAAAGATCTTGATTGGCTGAGATACCCCCCACCACTCTACCTACCCCCTCCAGGGGTCAGGGGGTATATAAGGAATTCCTTACAAGGGGGAGCTTCAGTATCGGAGCAACCTAGCCCTGATGATGCAGACTGAAATGTTTGCGAAACGTCGGCAAAAAGCTGAATCGAGACGCGGCATCCATCCGGAAGCCATCATAGTGAATAATAATATTGGCCGCGAAAGCCTCAAAACTCAATTTACCATTTATTAAATAAATAAGAACTCGGTCTGATACTGAAGGTATCAGGCGAGTAGAAATTAAAAGTAGGTAATTAAAGTGTCGTCGTATTACTGGCCATGAGGCAACGAATCCACGAGTTTTTATATTCCATCGTGTATTCGATTGCATCGGGTCATTGTCTTCGTCGCACACCTGCGAGGCATCGGGTGACGTCTCCCGGCGCGCGCGAAGGCCAGTCGTGGGGCGCGAAATGCTGACGCTGCACCCCAGTTATCTACATTTGTCGAATATATCTGGTTAAAAAACACGAATATTCGACGTTATTTTATATTTCTTCATTCCCTGTTTTGTTTCGAATAATGTGTGCCACTTTCGTTTCCTCACATTATCCGGATCAACAGAGGAATTTCATGACATTATTTTGGGGAATACTATTTACAATGTATTCGTGAAGTATTTTGAGAGTTTTTGGATTTGTTGTTTTCAATAAAGGGGAGATTGAATTTGTTACAGAAATTTTACATTGGCTTGTTTTGGTATCTAGTCTTGTAGATTCGAGGCTCTGGAGTGAGCTCAGAGAATCCGAGAGGATGAGGAAATTATGATCTTTATGTTGAATAGCTAAATTGAAACCCATACTGAGGGCCACACATTCAGACGTGTAGATACAGCTAACATGGTGAAGCTGGACAGCTCGGCTATGCCGCAGATTAGGGCAATAGCAAGCAGCTCCAACGTGACCAGTGCTCAGATCCTTACTTCCATCAGTGTAAACGCAGTATGCCTCTGGGTTCGCTTCGATTATATCTGCTTTTATAACATCATTTGGATTTTCTATCGATTGGGCTCTGAGGCCAATATCTCTATTAATTTTTATGGACAGTTTTTTGGGACATCGTAATCATTTTTGAAAACATCGAAGTGGTTGTTTCTATACATGATTTCCTTTTCACTCCGAATTTCTTTGATATTTTTAGTTATAATTTTGTCACTCAGTCTGGACTTGATTTTTTTAATCGAAAACAGGAATTTGATAGTTCTTGTTATTAATGTCGATGAATTCGACATGGCCTTTGATACGAAAGATTTACAAAGAAAATCAGCTCTTTCTTTAATGTGTATAATCTTCGATTCTCCTATGATTACATTCGTGGGCGTGGAGCAGCGGTACCCTAACGCAAATCTAATTGCAGCGTTCTGGATACTGTCTAGTTTAGCATTAGTAGCTTCGTTGTTAGTATAATATATAAACAGGCCGTAGTCCATGACCGATCTTACAAAACTTTTATATAATATATTGAGTGTTTCAGGGCCGGTTCCCCACCATGTGCGTCTGAGATATTTAATAATGTTAAAGACATACTTCAGACACGGTGACTTCAAACACTTTTCCTGAATTTTGCCTATGTGATCTTTAAAATTGAGTTTATGGTCGAAATGAATACCCAAAAATCTAGCGGAGAAGCTAGATGTGATTTCATGAGTCCCTACTTTAATCCTCGTTCGGGCAGGGTCACAACCCTTCTTACTAAATCTGACTAGAACTGTTTTTTCAGGGGCCAAGTCCAAACCTAAATTTCTCAAGTTGGTTGCTATTGATTCTACAGAGAATTCTAGAGTTTGCCAGTTGCACTGTTTATCTGATGAACGAGTGAACAGCGTTATGTCGTCTGCAAACAGAGAAACTTTGACCCTCTCGTCTATATTCTGTGTAATTAACCTGTTATATAACATATAAATTAAAGGGGAGAGGATTCCTCCTTGAGGGACTCCTTTCCTAACAGTTCTTATTTCTTTCCCAAGAGATTCTGTATAAATATATCTTTCATAGGTGAGAAATTTTATATATATTCAATTATATTAGCGGGGCATTCAATTTTCATGAGGTCCTGAACCAATATATCACCGTTAATATTGTAAAATGCTCCCCGAACATCCAGAAAGGCGGCGATTATGTGTTGTCTATCTCTGAAACTATCCTCTACATTGAGGATTAAGTAGTTGAAATTGTCTCGACATGAAAGTCCTGAACGGAAGTCAGTCTGGTATTCCGGGAGCATTTTATTGTGTTCAACCCACCATTGAAGTCCGTTTTTTAGCATTGTTTCAAAGAGTTTGGCTATGCAAGAAGTTAGAGCTATCGGGCGAACACTGTCGCTTTTAGAATTAGGGGCAAAGCGGATGTATGAGTGCATCCATTCCATTGGAAAATTACCAGGAAAAAGCAATTCATTGAAGATATCGAGAAGGATAAGTTTCAGTTTGTCTGGAAGGAATTTAAGAAGATTGTCATCTATCCCATCCATACCTGGGGCGGATTTGTTTTTTCTCGACTTGAGGGCAGTGTTAAATTCTACATAATCAAATTGTTGGTCTAAAATTATTGAAGGGGGGGGGGAAGATTCAAATCGATTTCTGGGTCTGTTGAACAGCCATGTGGGGCAATTTTCTGGATTGAGTTATTTACAGATTGTGCGATTTTTTCATCAACTCTGACTCTAGAATTCCTCATGTTTATCTATGATTTTTTCAGTATTTTGCAAGTGTTTCATACATAAGTTGAATTTGTTCTGGCGGCAATTCCTGAGGCAAACTAAATGACATCAACTGCAACAGTTTTTTTATATGCTATAAGATCATTTAATTTTTGTGTAAAAATCCATTCTTCATAAGCTGCTTTCCTGAACCTTTTTGCTTTGTCGCAGTCTTTACCACCATCTAACTGGATTTTTATGGATTGTTACAGGGACTTTTTTCTCTTTAGGGTACATCTCGCTACATTGATTTTCAAATTTTCAATGAAGAATGAGTATTTATCAGTGGCGCTTAGGAGATCAACACTTGGATCCAGATATAGTTCGCAAGAGGTGTTTAACATGTTACCTAATTGTATCCAGTCTGTTCTAACTGAGTCCGATCCCCACGTCTCGTCCTGGACTACTACGGAGGTGATGTCAGCAATGTCAGGAGTGGTGAGGACGAGATCTATGTTGGATTTTTTTTATCTGTATGTGTCTAGGTGGGTGTAAGTGTCTGGGTTATGGAGAAAACGTTTTCGGCTTGGATACATTCGAGGAATTTCACTCTGTTGGGATTAGTTTTTTCGCAATTCCACGAGACGTAGTGAGCGTTGAAGTCTCCAACCAATAAACAATTTTCATGCTGACTGGCCGCGCCGACGATTCTCTCCCAGTAGTCCATATGAAGTGTTCCTTCCCCAGGATGGCGGTAGCAGAAGTACACGTTGAATTTTGGCTTTACGTTGGTTTTTTTGGAGCCATACATTTCAATTTTCGGGTTGCGTATGTTTACGTCATCCAGAAATTGTATCGTCAAGTTTTTTCGTAATATAATAGCCATTCCGCCTGTTTTGGTTGCTCTATCCATCCTGATTGTTTCGAATCCCGGGAAATTCTATTGCTTTCGATCCAGAGGATTCAGATGTGTTTCTGCGCGCCAAATAATATCTAAATCAACTGCGGCCGAGAGGAGATCCTCGTAGTTCACTTGAAGACCTCGAACATTGCAGAACAATATTTTCAGATTGTTTGTATTGTTTTTATGTTGATGATGAAATGCGTTATCCATTATAGGATTTATGTTGAAGAATCTGAATCAGCTTCGGGGTTCATGAATCGGTTTTTGAACTTTGTGATGAAGGGTTTCGTTGATGAGTCTTCCAGGTGGATATGTACTTCACTGAGGAACTTAAATATGGAGAGAGTGTCCTCAGGATATTCCATTTTGAAGGCGTTAGCGTCTTTTTCTACTTGCCAATCATCCGAATAAAGCCATCATAGTTCCAGTCGTAAATCTCTGGGTGATCTTCCATTTGAGTTTTAAGTCGTTGAGTGCTGTTACGGAGAAACTCTTCTGTGTATTGTTTCCCTTGCGGTTTTGGATTCTTCTCTTGGCTGTTGCTGCTCTTTTTTGATTTCTTTGCTTCTTTTATGGCAGATTTGGGTAAGGCAAAGCCATCGTATTCTGATTCTACTGTAGTCCTTCCTATTTCAGACAGAAGATTGTCATTAGCGGATTCCAGGTGGTTTCTTGGAGGGAGATTGGGTAGTTGTTTTGGAGCGTAGTCGGGGAGTTACAGGGTTTTTTGTTGGAGTGTTCAGGAGTTTTTGTTTGGAGGGATTTGCGTTGATGGGAAGGGAGGTGGGAGGGATAGGAAGTGTTGTTATCAGTTCTGTATCCATCGAGTTGACGTCGGAAGCAAATTCGTTGTTGGAGTAGGGGTGATGTCTCTTTGTTCTCTGGTGATCTCAGTTAGTGTTGACCTTGGTGTTGTTTCTTCGACTGCATTTTTTATTGAACGGTTTTTTGAGTAATGCCCGATTTTATTGCAACTAAAGCAGGCTGGATTATCATGGGCGATGTCAACAAAGTAGTTGAAATTCTGATAATTGAAACGCATGACTTTCGGAAGTTTCATCGCGTCGTCCTCTTCCATAAATACTGGTCGTTGATGGCTTTGAACGTGAGCGTAAGCAGTGTCTTTTATACCCGCATTCAGTTTTGTGATCGTTGTTGAAGGTTTTATCTTGAGTTCAGCGAGTTTCTTTTCTATCTCGGAATTAGGGAGGGAAGAACAGACGTCGGAGAACACAACACGTTTCTGCTTAGCAACCATCGGTCTGATATTCAGCACGTCATTGCCGATTTTCAGAATAGTGTCCTTGGCAATCAATTTCTCAACCCATTCTTCCGAAGATACAAACATAATGATTCATTTGGTCTTGGTCACTGTTTTTACGTTTAGTCGATCAATGAAGTTTCCCACGCAGTAGACATATTCATCTCGAGGAACTCCTGGTATTACATCAATGTAGATGTCATGACTTTTAGGTCGGGTTTCTTGGTTTAGAGCAGTAGTATATGAAGTCGTTGGCTGAATAAAAGCGCGTTCATTTACGTTAGCAGTCGTGAACATTTCGGAATTCAGTTCGGTGGTGCGGTTTAGGGTCGCATTGTTTCCAGCGGGAGCTGATACAGATGGGCTCATTTCTTTTTGTCTCGTACACAAAAAAACACAAAAAAGGAGAATAAAGGTCTCAGGATAAGCGATGTCTAGGTGACATGCATATGATGAGGAATTTAACACTCGTAACGTTCACTACTAATTCAGTAAATCAACGGCCGGTACTATTAGTAAATACGTCTTACTCCGACACCGGTCGGAGCAAGAATCTTACATTCTTTTAAAGATTTTTTTCTCACCACATGTTTTCGAACGGCTCTGGGGGGTGAACGGTATTAAATAGTAGTCATATATAGTCATATATTGTATTGTAACAAGATTGTCTCGTTACGGGTTGAAATCCCCTTAAATAGGAAAGAGAACTGTTAAACTTAGTAGAAGAGAGACAGGAAGTGACATCTAAAGACGGCTGAAGAAAGCCGCAACTAGATGAGAAGAGCCACAGACCAATGAAAGACCGAAGGCATAGCGGTTATGGGTGAAACCGCGACCCTGGAGGTCTGGAGGGCGCTGTTAGACTTTCGCCATTTCAGAACTCGCCCAGCTGTGTTTAGTGGGAAAGTGGCCCAATGTACAGGGCCCAATGGGCGACTCCAGTAGTTCCACCCTGGTCAGATCAGCCTCTCAGCGTCCCAGGCTCTGAGGAGTCCCAACTGATTCGCACTTGACTCGGAAAACTCTTCCGATTCTAAATACTCGGGAGGAGAATGAACACTGGAGGAGTCGAAAGACTCTCCAGAAGGGGCATGAATTTGATTCATTATGGGGATTATGCTATAAGGCATAATACACGGCTTGCAAAGGCTCGTGAGGATGTAATGGTAATACTCCTGGTGGACCTCGCCCACTCTACCGTGTCACACTGATACTAGCTGGGCAAGCCATTGTCCAGCCACAAAAGTCCTCTGAGTGAACGAGGTTGCCTCAAAGGCCGGTTTTCGTTGAAACTCCCGTGAAGGTTCGGCTGGCGCCCAACATACGAGTGATAGAGACGGCAATAAAGTAGTTTGGATTTTTCCTGAGTGAACAACCCGGGAAAATATCCTTACAATATATATATCGGGTCAGTCTATCAAGTGATTAATACATTGCTCTGTAAGTCAGTCGTCTGTAATACAGCGAACAGTAAAGACGTCTTATTACAACTATAAGTCCAGTCTATTATTCTCGTCATTCTCAGTCTTTTATTCTCGTGTACTATCCTGTAACAGTCTTCCATAATCGTCAATAAATAGGGGTGAAGCGGTCGGGAGTTTTTTTTTAGAGACATTTGTGCTCTACACTTTTGTTTACTATGTTTTAGATCAGATCTCGAGTACTTTTCGAGTTATTTCGAAAAAACTCTTTTTTAGCAGAATTTTCAGTTTTTTCGACGCCATCCCGGAGGGTGGGTACCCTAATTGAATTAAAATTTTGATCAGAGCTCGGCAATTGATTTTCATGCCAAAATGCAGCCTGGCAGCTGAAAACATATTTTTCTGACCTTCCTTGACTGGACTATATTGTTACTTTGCACGCGTTCACGGCCAATTTGTACGAAACATTCAGGCACACAGAAAAAAAATGTCGTTTATACTAATCCAAAAATTCAACATTTTTCCCCTTACCCTTCTTTTTTCTCCTTCAACCAATATCGACTTCTGAACTTTCATATCAACTTTTTTCTCACCACTCTAAGTGCTGACTCAATAATGCACAATTGTGAAAATATCGAATATCATAAAATGAATTATCAATTCATTGTTTTTGATTAATATTTTGAATAATCAATTATCGATACGCGTTTAGTATTGCAAATTTGCCCGCCAGCATTCAGTGAACACATTAAGCTAACGTTAGCGGGGACATGAAGCTAACGTTAACTTACACAATGAACAGAAATGAAAAATCACCCTTATTTCTGTTGAAAAACCTCACTTACAAAACGTTTTATTTCAATCGTTTCTAGGGAATATAAGTAACACTATCTTTCAAGAAAAAACATTTCTATCGAAAATTGGAAAAATATGAAAATGAAACGAATAACGAAAAATCATTGGAACCGAATTTTCATCATCACGAAAGCTAAATAAAACGAGTTAGAGATGATTAGCAATATGCAAACGGTTACTAAAGTTCTGAACTAGGCTGAAGTTGCATCCTATGTAAATTGTTTCAGAACAATTTATTGAATACCCAATGACAAAACTTATTAAATTACAATAATAAACTTTTGAATAGTGAGCTTTGAAATTATTCAATGATTTGGTGAATCATAACATGGCAATATATCGTATAACTGCGGAATATTAACTGCAATAATTACAACAATAATTTTAACAACATGAAAAACATTAAGGGCCAGTTTTTGGTTTAGCTAACCATGGTTAGACCGGTGTAAAAGTTGAATCCGGGTTGAAGGGGGAACCCTGGTGAAATTTCAGTTGATGAAAATAACTATCGAGCGACTTTAAATATATCATAGAGTAACAAAAAACTAAAAATAATTTCATGCGCTACCCATTTTACCTCGTAAATCAAGCGAAAACGTAGCCGGAGTTTTCGGTTTTTTAAGTATGAAAAAATTCTATAGAAAAATTCTATCATAACTGTTGGATCAATAAAAATTGTCGAAGAGCAATTGGCGAATTTGCTCTTCGACAATTTTTATTGATCCAACAGTTATGAAGAGCGTTGACAGATGATGCTGTTATTGTCAACGAATTGTTGGATTTTATGTGTTCTGCTTGATCCTTTCCATCACTAGGATCATGAACAATAAATTTAGCCCTGAAGATGGACACATATAGTGTCCGAAACGTAGTCATTTCGGGATGAAAAGATTTTTAAATTCTTCTTTTGCCTTTTCATTCTATTCAATTTATTAACTGGTTGCATGATCACTCAATGGCCGTAAAGTGGAGGTTTTTTAAAAGGAATATAAAAAGCAATCGAAATAATGTCAAATAATAAACCTATGGGCTAAATTGTTCTCCATGGTTGTCGTTACGAGTTCTTCAATAACTAACAGAAGATGAAGGGCACCGCTTCCCAGCAGCAGTAGAGATACTCACCATAAGTCGTTACGTTGACGACTTTTACGGCGGTGCAGAGGCAGAAGACGGTCTCAAGGAGGTCGCAACGCAACTATAAGGGCTTTGCCATACAGGAGGCTTCTCTCTACAGAAGTGAAGCAGCAATTGTCCAGAGGCCCTGCATGAGTTGGGCCTATCAACTGAAGAAGAAATTATTCAGTTCGAGGAGTCAGTCACCAAGGTACTTAGATTGTGTTGGAATCAATCCACTGACACATTCAGGTACAAACCAAAGGATTTCAATACGATGACAATCACCAAGAGAGTAGTCTCTTCTGAAATAGCCCAGATCTTTGATCCACTGGGATTTATCGCACCAGTTGTCGTCCAGGGAAATATTCTCCTACAAGATCATTGGAGATTGAAATTAAAATGGGATGATCCTCTCCCAGGCGAGTACGTTCAACGCTGAAAGACATTCCGAGAGAACCTGAATGACCTAGACAGAGTAACTGTACCTAGATGGATGAGAATTTCAACAGAGATACTCAACATCCAAATCCATGGATTTGCAGACGCTAGCTATGAGCGCAGTGGTGTATATTCCCACCAAAACCATCAACGATTCGACATCAACAGTGCTGGCATGCGCGAAGACGAAGGTAGCACTACTCGACCATCCCTGACCATCCCTCGTCTAGAGCTCACAGCGGCTCTTCTACTGACTTAGCTAGTGGTATCAACGAAGCAAATGCTCCAACTCGACCAGGTAGACACCTATCTCTGGTCTGACTCTTCAGTAAAACTAGCTTGGATCAGGAGCCAGGCATCAAGATGGAAGGACTTCGTCCACCACAGGATCGTCAAGATCCAGGAAACGCTCCCGAATGCTACCTGGAGAAATGTCAGTGGGAAGGAGAATCCAGCTGATTGTGCCTCTAGAGGCATATCACCGAGCAAGCTAGCAGATCATCAACTGTGGTGGTCAGGACCTGAATGGATCAATCAGGATCTTGAAAAATGGCCACAATCATCAATCGATGTTCCAGCTATGGACATCCCAGAGGTAGCCAGAGAAGCAAAACCAGCACCAGCACATCCAGTTGCAATTAAAATCAACGAAATTGCAGAGGTAATCAACAGGTATCAGACGATGGCTAAATTACTAGCCGTAACAGCTACGGTCAACAGATCTATCGACAGATTCAGGAGGCAGCCAACGCCTCCGGGACCTGTCTTGACAATAAGAGAACTCAACGACGCGAGGTTATTTTGGATAAAGATAACCCAACGTCAATACTTTGGGCCAGCTATTCGAGTACTTCAGAAAAACCACCAACTACCGAGAAACCAACTAGCCAAGCGGATACCAACACTAGACAACGAAAGGATCATGAGACTTGGGGGACGCCTCAAGAACTCGCAGCTAAATCCAGATGAAATTCACCCAATAATCTTGCCTCGCCAGTCACGCCTCACTACACTAGTCATCGAAGAAGCTCACCGCAAGACACTCCACGGAGGAACTCAACTCACCTTGGCCTACACACGTCAAAGGTACTAGATAATCGGTGGCAGAGGTTAGCGCGGCACCCGGAAGGGTCAGTCACTTCAGTTGTGTTTCAGTATCGTCACGATACCTTTGTTCAGTACATCACCTCTGTTGATTAAATTCAGTTTAAATTCAGTGACTCACCAAATTAACGTGCAAAGACAATCATCAGTGAAATTAGACTATCACCAGTAAAAATTACATATATTATCAAAGAGTGTACATAAATTTTTGACTAAAGTGGATCGATCCCACAAATAAAGTGTGATTTTAAATCCGGCTCATCAGTAATTTTCCCAACATCTCCGTCCACATTTTCATCCCACATCCACCCTAAACCTAGTCATTCACCAAACAATTGAGTTAGATAGAAGACACCGAAGAGAATATTTTGACAACAAAAAAATCGAAATTAGTCCACCAGGTTTGAAGATATTTGCGGAAAACGATTTAAAAACGAATTGATTTTTCTCCAAAACTATTAGATCGATCGAGTTCAAATTTTGCACAGAGTTAATCCTCATGAAGACCTATAATCTCTCAAAATGTCAGATTTTTTGGAATTACATTAGCCATTCAATTACTCAATTTTCTAAACATTGACCACCGGGAAGGGGACGGCGGACGTGGTCACATACAAACATGGTCGCCAAACTTCGTATTTTTATCTTTCAGACTATTGTACATCATTTCCAACCAAAATTAGAGAATGTAAAAATCGAAGGATTGCAATGCTTCCATTCGGAAGCCAAAATGAATAAACCGAAAAAAATCATCTTTTCTATGATCTAATTGAGATAATCGAAAAAAAACATAGTTTTATTGTGGAACGTAATGAATATTTTTTTAAAAAAGTTTGAATCGGATGAAAATTGTAGTGCGATTAGCATTTCAAACCCAAAAATGCGAAAAACATTTTCGACTCACGTGTGGTGTAAAATAAGTTTAGTACGAAATTTTTCTTAGTTTCTTGTGTACGCTCGATCGTTATTTTCATCAACCGAAGACTTTCAAATATCACCAGGATCCCCCTTTAAGATCTCTGATTGGTTGGGGTCAGTGGTGGGGAGGGGGGGGGAGGTAACTTGACTTTAACCATGAGTGAACCGTGGTTAAATTGAACCGAAAACTCACCCTAAATATTATATCAAGTCCCACTGCTATGGCGACAGTGAAGCACAACATTATTGGCTGAAGGGTTGAAGAATTCTAACGTTTACCATTTAAAAGTCTTATCAGAATTTAATAACTTTTGTGTTATTGAATTGCTAATTTTTCATTCTACATCCGCCTGCAATTTGTGAGCAAAGTGCTGAGGTCATCCTGTATCAATTTCAATTTGGGATGGGATTTTAAGTGCAGGATATCCAAATTGCCCGGCGGTCTGGCCTTGATTAGATTCCAACAAACCTTCTCAGCATTCTGCCCCTCATGATAAAAGTTTAGTTCTCTAGGGATGTTCTTCTTAGTTTCATCAACAAGCCAGTCGAATTTGAACTCCGGAAATACCCAGGAACAGATTTTCACCAATGCAGCCATGGTCTTAATATCAACGTAAGAGTTTGTCTTCACTGATCTATGCTGAACTTTGATGGCAACTGTTTCCCCGTCCTTGAGAACAGCTCGGTGAACCTGTGCAAGAGAGGCAGCCCCAAGGGGCTCAGGGTCGATCGAGGCAAAGATGTCATAAGGGTTTTGTTTGAAGTCTTCTTTCAGGACTATGAGGACGTCGTTGAAAGAGGATTGCGGGGCCTTACTATGGAGTATTTTCAATGTCTGGACGTACTCCTTAGGGAGGAGGTAGTCCAAGGCACCAACATGTTGGCCCACTTTGATATAGACACCTTTGTTAGCGCAGCAAAGTTCCAAGAGACGAGCTGCACCGAATGAATGGGCTGAGGATTTGAGTTTAAGATATTCTGGTGAGTCCTTTGGGAGAGAGCTGGAGTAGACGGTTTTCTGGTAATGCGAGCCAATAACGAAGACTGAGTATGCGGCTCGTGAGAGGCGGACGATACCGATGGAGCCAATGTCGTACTCGTTGCTGCGGAGGGAAGCAAAGGTGCCTATGGAGACTGCCCCCAGGGCTGTGAGCTTCAAGAGTCTGCGAGGCTGCCACATTTTTACATAGGGGTTGAGAGATAATGATGAAGATCTGAAAAAAAAAATTTTATAAGAAGATGAAGAATTGATATTGAAATGATGAAGCGATTAAGAATGAACCGGCGGTGAGTGAATACACATAGATGAAATGGAGAGGAATCTATAGGATCCTGCAGAAAACTAATCCTTAACAAAGAGGTGCCAGACACCCATTTTTGGATTTGATTTTCAGCACTATGCTTATTAACCATCTAACCATCAAAATGCAGTCAACCACTGCGGGGAAATGAGTATAATTAACGCACAAATTTTCATCGTGTTACTTATATTTAGTAACTCACTAATGTTGAATGAGTAATCACTTACTAATCATTAGTAACATCTTACTAATGATTTTTGTTGAAGATTTCAAACAAAAACAAGCACGGGTTGCAGCCTATCCGAACGAATGCGTTATTAGGCTTTTTTTAATTTTATTAATTCCATTGGTAGTAAACTTCCGAACAGATCCATAGTAATTCCCTGTTTCTGTAACGGCAACCACATTCTACAGGATGAATGCAAGGAAGATACAAAAGGTTAAATATCTCCACAACCACTCCGCCGATTGTGCCAATCCAAAATATTGTGCCCATCCTTCAATATTATAAGAGCTATAATTGTACCAAATTTTAATTTGATATCTCCATTTTTACCCCCCACGACAATGGGGGGCTACATTCGTCCATGTACAACAGTCCACACGTATCTTGTGTACACGAGGCGCCATAGTGTACGGCATGAGTGGTCAGAAAAACGGAACTGCACGGGATCATTTGCTCATGGGCCCAAATGTACATGCCAGTATTGATCATGGGCAGAAAAAAAGTTGGGTCAGAGACTAAATGCCCACATCCACTTGAGACCACACATTTTCTCCACAAGAGGGCAGAGCACCGCTTTGAAGTCCACAAACAGCAATGTGCGCGGCAACTTTGTCTACCTCCAATTGTTCACATGAAATATTGGCACGCGATTGAAAGTACACATGCTTGTTTCCACTCTCCTTAAATACACAAAAAATTTTACACAAATGAATTGTGCGCTACAATTACATTAAGTCCGTACTAAAGTATTTGCACACATACTATTGTCATCCTTTTAAAATTGTACATGCATCCAATTCCACAGAGCCTTTCAATAAATGGAAATGGATACGCTCATCAAGTGCACAATCGTATTATCCACATTATAGGATAAGTAATCATATATACTGTAACGAGATTTTCTCGTTACGGTAAACTGTTTTACCAACACGAAAACCCATGAGTGAAAAATGGTTAGAGTGAGGGACAGAGAGAGAGAGCGACATCTAATGCCAGCTGAAGAAGCTGAGCGAGAGATGAGAGTGACATCGAACGGCGGTTTAAGTGAACTGCGCGTGAGGTGAATAGACCAATCAAATAATGCCAAGAGGCGTGGTTTGGGTGAAACCATGCTTCTGAACATTATAGAGAGGCTGTCGATACCCTGTCGCCTTATCTAGAAACTCGCCCAGCTGTGTTTGGGGGAAACCGGCCAACGTACTGGCGTTCCAACTGGGCGATTCTAGAGGCGCTATCGACTTAGACTAGGGACCAACGGCTAGGTGAGAGGACTAGCGCCCCCTCGATTGCCGTCGAGCTTCAGACTAGGGGGAGAAGGCCCTAGGAGATTTCGAGACAGTCGGTGACAGGCACTGGAGTCGAGCGGATGTAAATCGTCCAGTCCTCGATGACGGTTGAAAGTGGCATTAGTCCATTATGGATTATGGGGGTCCGTTGTGAGGACGAGGTCCGGAACAGCGAGAGAATGGGACGGTTCGGCGTCCCAAACAGAAGGATCGGATTACTTTGTGGACGTGGAGTGTTTTAATTCCATATCCTCAGAGATCCATCACTTCGGACAAAAGAAGTGGTGTTGGCGTGGATCCGTGGGCCGGGAGTAGGCCGACTCCTGGAGACCCGATCGCACGTACCTCCACGACGAGTACTCTGGGTGTTGGCCCGCGATGATAGTGCTTTTACCGAGCATTGAGGTTGAGTTGGGGTGGGCACAGGTGGGTGAGAACAAGTCTCCGGATACCTGTGTCGCATGTGCCTCTCAGTGTTCGGCGCTCCGAGGAGTGAGAAGGATTCGCAAGTGATGGTCGACTTCTCCAGAGTTGAGCCACTCTGGAGAGGAAAGGAATACGTCAGAGGAATGGAAACATCCTCGGCGAAAGATACATGGAGGAATGGCTCCTGGAAGATACGCTTAATCGAAGTCCCTCGGCTGAAGAGACGAGGATCGATCGAGTGAAATACTCTTAGTATGGTGAACCTCGCCCACTCTACCGTTTTACGCTGATGCTGGCTCGGCATTGTTAGCCCCGCCACGAAAAGTCCTCAGGGTAGACGAGTTATCCTTTGAGGCCGGCTTACCGTTGGATTTTCCGTGAAAATCCAGCTGGCGCCCGACTTAATTGAGCGATAGAGGAGATGCCCAAAATAGTTTGGGATATTTGCTGGTGGAGCACCGGCAAAAATCCTTTACAATACATATTGCGCATTTCAAATTCCACAATGTGTAGACTGAACAACATCCGATATTATATATTTTATGAAACTGTACATCTGAACCGTAGGGAATTCAGTTGTTTTATAAAATTTCACATGTTTTAGTATATTGTTGGAACTACACATTGAGGAATTTGAAACGCGCCATGTGTAGATACCATTACTTATTCTGTCCTGCGGAGAATGTGACTGTGGACTTGACGAGCGTATCAATTTCCATATGTTGAAAGGTTCTGTAGAGTTAGATCCGTGCGCAAATGTGAACGGTTGACAATAGTATGTGTGCAATACTTTTGTGCGGATTTAATGCAAGTTCACAATTCAATTGCATAAAAGCACATTACTGCGAGTGAACTTCTAAGGTATGATAGAGGCAGGTATTATGAAGCCAGAAAATAGGGGACAAGTTCGCTGGAGTCCCAGGTGCGGCGTTTCGGTCGACTTACACTTCCCCTTATTTCCTTTAGTCTCCTACCACTAGCAACGATTCTGCTGGAGGGAACGTTATGAAATTCACATTTTCAGCGGAAATGACGGGAGAAAGATGAGCTTTCGTGGATGAAATGAGAATAAAAATAATAATGCTGAAATATCTATTGTTTCTTGTGTATTATTTCGTGAACAGCCAATGTTCCATTCCATCATTCATTAATACGAAGATTTTGATATATTCAACAATGTCTCATCTTATTCAATGCGAGTCTGTCCCTATTTTTCTAAAAATAATTATTAAAATTGAAAGAAAAATCATTGTTTATTATACGAAGATAAAAATTAAAATGAAGATGAATTTTTGAGAAATGCGAAAATATATTTATTTTTCGCGGGTTGGCGGATGTTATGATACGAGTTCGGGAAAGTTCTTTATTTTTATCTGCTCCAAAATGTACTAGCATAGATCTTAACAATCTATGAGAATTGATTACAGTAAAATGGTTAGATCGTGTGCAATTACGAATTGTAAATCATCCTCGAGGGATAATTATCGTTTTTTCTCACTTCCCAATGATAAAAAAAAGGGATAAACGACAAGAATGCCTAGAAAGAAGCGGTGATTTATTACCAAGGTATCAAAGAAAGATTGTTATTTGTGTGAGGTGCGTAAGTGAAAAATTTCCCCATGTTTCACTCTTTTTCATTTGATTGCTAATTATGTAATAACAGGGACACTTCGATGATGATCAGTGAGAGTAGACGAATAATAAGAAGGTGCTGAAGGCGAATGACGTACCGAGCATTTTCACCAACTGACCCCAACAAAGACGGGTAAAAACACAAAAACAAATGTTTTTCTAAAAAGACTGGGCCAAGAAAAAGTTTTGTTTGATTCCTACTGGGAAGTCGAAATTTTTGAAAAATACATAGAAATAAAAAAGGAAGCCAAGTCAGGAATTTTCAGTAAATGGTGATAGTGCACAATCAGGTTTCTGTAAGAAAAATAGCACTCAATGGAATAAGTATTCTAAAAAAATTCTCCATGAAATAAAAAATCAGTAGGAGCAGGACCAACCTCATTGGCGCGAATCAAAGGATGGAGGATTAGATTGATAGACAGTGAGTTGAAAAACTCCGCGCTAAGAACGTTAGTCCTGCTCCTACTGATTTTTTATTTCATGGGGAATTTTTTTAGAATATTTATTCCATTGAGTACTATTTTTCTTATAGAAACCTGATTGTGCACTATCACCATTTATTGAAAATTCCTGACTTGGCTTCCTTTTTTATTTCTATGTATTTTTCAAAAAATTAGACTTCCCAGTAGGAATCAAACAAAACATTTTCTTGGCCCAGTCTTTTTACAAAAACCTTTGTTTTTGTGTTTTTAGGCAGATTTCATCATTTTTTCCAAAATAAGCAAGGACTATTTTTAAATCCGGTGAAATTTGTTCTTTTCAGTTCAATTTAACTCATTCATTTTTCATAAGATAAAACATTTTTTGAATCAGCAATTGGAGGGAAATAAGCAGTTCTACTCCAGATTTATTGTCTCCACCGAATTTCAAATTTTAATCACCTATTAATAATTTTCTGACTTGATTTGGTTCCTCATTAAATTTTTGCTCTGATGATTCCTATGTGGATTGTATTTTTTGGAGAGATGAATTGATTTCCTTATAGGAATAGTCGAACAAAATGTTCACAAAGAATTCTTTTTGAAAACATTTGTTTTTGTTTTTTTTTTGTTTTTAAAAATATTAGGGAACCATTGGGTAGAATGGATTCTTCTGACTTCTTGTTTCAATATTTATAACCAAGAAGCAATTTTATCGATTGAGCTCAGTCTAAGCTCATTACAAATAGGCTGACTGTACTTTAATTTAAAAAAAAAATCTATTTCATCAACACTTCAATAAGACATCAACATTTTGAAAAGGGTTCAAAGTATCCATTTAATCCCACCGTCTCCTACTAATTTCTCCTGAATAATCACAAAATTGTTCGCATTTCACTTTCACTTAATTTAGAGAATTTTTTTCCACGGAATGAAAACATTTTCTGTTACAGTCGGAGAAAAATAAATATTTTCTCTACGACTTTGACTATTCACGGACATTTAATACTTTATCACACAATATTTTCGACACATCTTACTTTTGTCACATTCCAAACATAAATCGATAACCTCACAAACAGTGCATAAACTACCTTTATGTCCGAGGTCCGCATATGAATATAGATATGGCGGGACGGAATTCGAATTTTCGACAAAAGAAAACAAGATAGAACACCGAGTCGATTTTCCGTTCCATTGTAATAAGTGATTTAACATATAGAAGAACATTTCCCGTAGTTCTCCACAACAACATCACAACCCACATTCAAATGCACTGGTGGCAACACTTCAACATTGGATGTGAGGCTCAGTTGGACCGGAACTGCCAACGTTACAACTTGATTCTCCGACTTTATAATGTGAATTGCGAGAATGTGAATATCAACCTGTTGCAATGCTCGTACCTTTTTTACTGTTAATCCAAAAAATACCATAGTTACAGCGTTGAAAAGCTCATAAGCGATTTATATGATGTAACTAACGACACTTTCCCGATTTGTCGTCCCGTTTTCATTATACCGAATGTAAATCATTTAGAGGTAGTGAAGGGGGAAGTTCTGTCGTATATAGATACGCGGTGCGCTCTGCCTGATGTCTCGCTCAGTCGGTCAAAACTTTTCTTGGCCGATACACTACCGCGTATCTCGACATAAAAAAAACATTCATGAATATATTCAGCGAAACATATAATCTTTCACAGCAGTCCCAACTCAGGAGCTCACCCATGAGGAGGCTACGATGGAAATATGCATTCCAACTTCATCTGGAACTGTCCAGGAAATTGTTGAAATGGTTGTTGATGCTGAGAATATTCAACACATTCCCCCGGCTGGGAAACATGGAGATGAGGCTGTACTGGCCCTTAAAATTGAGGGATTGAGTCAGAAAATTAAGTTCTTGACGAGACAGTCGGTAGCAGCTCAAAAACAGTTATTATTCATCATATTTGTTGCTGGATGTCTGGTCGGTTTGGCTGGATTCGTTTGTCGATTCGTACTCTATGCGACATCTTGAACCTAATTTGCATATCTTAGATAAAACTTTCTTATCGACATCAGTTCGCGTTTTTCTTTCGTTTTATACTTGTCGCGAGTCAGTTATGTTCTGTAGTACGTTGAAGTAGCCTCGTTGGTGGTTTGAATAAGTTTACAGTCCATTTATGAACATTATTACTGGTGTGATACTATTTCAGCTTGAGAGCTGTTAAGACTATTCAGTCTCCTGACGTTTTTGTAAATAGTAGCCTAGGAGTTTGATTTTCATGAATAAACCACGAGGTGAAAACTGTGTTGTGGGTTATCTATTGTCTACAACCCCTATCCAGTCTCAGCACCTATTCTGGGCACAAACAATATTAGCGGTGAAATCGAAAACAATTT
The DNA here is from genome assembly GCF_001412515.2 of Diachasma alloeum. Classification (NCBI taxonomy): domain Eukaryota; kingdom Metazoa; phylum Arthropoda; class Insecta; order Hymenoptera; family Braconidae; genus Diachasma; species Diachasma alloeum. Next base: position 371,535 of record NW_021680483.1, read on the forward strand.
CATAGAGATCACTTTTCCTATTTTCTCATCTCGCTTACAAATCACAGAATATTGAATCACTTTGTTGTATGGTCAAAGTCGTGTCATTGTCCTGGGGAGCTGTTTTATCGGCTAGTTGATACCTGTCATTGGGGTTTTGATTGATAGGCGGCGGGTCAGATTTTGGGGTCTTCCTGTTATGGCCACCGAGAGTGAAACACGTTTATATTATTGTTATTTTTGTATCCAAATGAATCGGGTTTAATACTCGAGTAAATTTGTATTATTAATATAAAATCTGGAGTGTCAGGATTATTGCTCATATTACAACAGGTTATGGGCCCAGGATTGTGAAAATGAATGGAAGTTCGATACGGTTTGATAAGGTGGACAAAAACAATTTTGATACTTGGCGTATGCAGATGAAGGCCATGCTAATAAAGGACGGTTTGTGGGGCTATGTTAGTGGAACAATGCCTAGACCAACGCTTTCTACCGACGGATCAAATTCAGCAGATGTTATAAGGTGGAAAACGGATGAGGAGAAGGCATATGCGGATATCGTTCTATCGATTACTTCGTCGGAGCTGATTCACATAAAGAAGATTGAAACATCGAGGGAGGCATGGCTAAAACTTGAATCTGTTTATTAATCCTCTGGTCCCGCACGCAAGGGGTATTTACTCAATAAGTACGTCACATTGAAAATGAATGAGGGTGATGACCTGCGAGATCATTCGGCAAAGTATTTCGACGCAATTGATAAATTGAATGAGATCGGTTTTGAGATCGAAGAAGAGTTGATATTATTATTATTGCACAGTCTACTACCGTCGTTCGCAGTTTTTCGTCAAGCTATGGTGAGTCGCGATGATATATTGAAACCAGAAAATTTGAAAGTTAAAATTATGGAAGATTATGATTCGAGGAAAACTACTGATGGGGATAAGCGTTCGACCAGTCAAAATGGAATGTTCATGAGAGCAGCACATGGAAATAGAGGTTGGAGAGGTAATAACGGAGGAACAAGTCGGCAGATTTATTTAAGACAACAGTCGCAGAGAGGTGGACATGCCGGGAGAGCCTCCGATTCACGAAGAATTACAAAATGTTATGGGTGCAATAAAGAAAGTCATATAGCAAGGTACTGTCCGGCGACGTCGTCAAATTCACAAGAAGCCAGACAAGTGGATCAAGATGATGTTGAAAGTGTGAGCCAAGCAGATTTTAGCAAGGAGATTGCAATGAAAGTTGAGATGAAGAACTCATCCAATATGTCCTGGTGTCTAGACAGTGGATATTCTTCGCATATGGCTGCTGATGAAAAAACGTTTAATCATTTTACACCCGTTGATAAACCCTTGAATGTGGCAAATAATAACACGACAAGAATAACTGGAGTCGGAGATGTAAAAATCCAAGTCGGCGATGGACAACAGTCTATCAAGGTAAATTTGGAGAAAGTTTATCATATTTCTGACTTACGCACTAATTTACTTTTTGTTTCAAAAATAACTGATCGAGGATATAAGGTATTATTTACCAAAAATGAAGCTCTAGTACTGGGTGCGGGTGATACGAAAGTAATGAAGGCTACGAGGAGAGGAAATTTGTACTATGTCACAGAGGAAACGAAGAAAGCGAATTTCGCAGATCAGCAACATGTGTGGAGTCCGAGGAATGAGTTGGAAAAATGGCATTGTCGTCTTGGGCACGTGAATAAGCAGACACTGAAGCAAATGATGTCAGAAGAAGGTATTGGGAATCGATGCTAAACGTTTAGAGGATTTACATCAGTGTGAAATATGTGCGACTCAAAAAGCTACCAGATTACCATTTCCAAAGTCAAATGGAGACACGACGAAGCATCTGTTGGAGATCGTCCATACCGACGACTGGGGGCCAGTTAGGAGCACCTCAATCTCTGGACCTAAGTATTTTATCATTTTTATCGACGATAAGTCTCGTTGGTGCGAAATTGAATTCTTACCAGAGAAATCAAATACTTTTGAAGCGTTTAAAAGATTTAAAGCACATGTCGAGTTACAAACTGGAAAGAAAATAAAGTTTCTCCAGAGCGACAATGGTCGGGAATTTTGTAATAAGAGTTTTGATGATTTTTTGGCAAAGGAGACGATTCAACGAAGATTGTCTATACCGAATACCCCAGAATAAAATATTGTTGCGGAGAGGTTAAAATCTGGATGGAGAAGACACCCTCGGTAAGTCACATGAGAAACTTTGGCAGCAAAGTTTTTGTTGTTGATAATCAGAGACAAGGTGGAAAATTGTCATCAAAGGCAATTCCTTCCATTCTTCTTGGGTATTCGACAGCTTCAAAAGAATACAGATTAGTTCTCCTGAGAAGAAGAAAGTTTTGGTGAGTCGAGACGTGAAGTTTTTCGATGAACCAAGAATGAACGAAAATTTTGAGGATTTCTGCGAAGTGGAAATTTCGGGCCATGACATTAGAACGAGCATAATTTGAAGGGAGGCACTTAAAACTAGAGGTCAGGTAGAAAAACGGGGAGGTCAGGATATACAGCGAGAGTCTCCCATTACCATAACACCTACACTGGCAACAAGTGCCTCTGGTTTCAGAAACCCATCACGAGTACCATTGCGATCAAGATTAGAGATCCAGGACGTCCTATGCTTCTTCGCACAGGATTGCCTGGGAAGCCGAGGAAAAATTATAGTATAACAACCGATACAGAGGAGCATGAGATCAGTGACGGTGATGATGATGTCTTTGCCAACCTGATTACTGATGACATTCCACAGTTCTGGTCCGAAGCAGAGAGAGAGGAAGATTCAGAGTTGTGGCGTGCAGCATTAGAAGATGAATATCTGTCAATGTTATGGAATCAGACATGGAAAATTGTTGACAGGCCTATTGATCGCAAAGTTATTGGTATTAGATTTGTTCTTCAGCCTAAAAACGTCGGAGATATCATAAAACCAAAGGTACGCCTAGTGGCTAAAGGATGTGCTCAGCGATATGGCGAAGATTACATGGAAACCTACTCGCCCTTTGTGAGAACCACGTCAATACATTTACTGTCGTCACTATCAGCAGAGTTGAATCTGAAAATTCGTCAAATGGATGTCGTAACTGCATATTTACACAGCAAATTGGATCAACCGGTTCACATGGAGATTCCAGTGGACCTCGAGAGTTTTTTAAAGAAAGTTCTTGATAAGGTTCCGATTGGAGCGAATCACCAGGTGATTGACGACGAGAAATTACAAGCAACTGCTAAGGAGTGGTTTCGAGATATGAAGACTGGAGATAACCAGCTGTGTTTATTACAACGAGCATTGTATGGGCTAAAGCAATCCGGGGTCCAATGGTACGAGACATTGCATACCGAGTTGACGAAGATGGGACTTCAACCTTTTCCACAAGACAAATGTCTGTTTTTCAAGAGGGAAAATACTCAAATTTTGTTATTGGCTGTTTACGTCGGCGATATTTTGATTGCGTCCAACGATGATCAATGGGCTGAGACAGTGGAAGCAGCCTTAACAAAACGTTTTACTACGAAGGACCTTGGGCTCGTCAAAAGGTGTTTGGGCATCGATTTTCATCAAGATCTGGGGAAGCGTCAGGTTCGATTGTCTCAGGCACATTATGTGAATTCCCTTCTGACGAGGTTTAACATGCTCGATTGTAAACCTTCATCGATACCGATCGAAGTGAATTGCAATTTTCCATATGATCCCGAAAATCACCACAGAGATGAACGTTTTCCGTATCAGCAGTTAATAGGAGGTCTCTTATATCTCTCAATCTCTACAAGGCCTGACATCTCTTTTGCTATCTGCTACTTGAGCTAGTTCAATACATGCTATGGCATTGTGGAATTGTGGAATTATTGAATTGTTTATGAACAAACTGGAGATGCTCTGTACGGGATGGTGGACACTGACTGGGGCGCTAATATGATTGATCGTCGGTCTTTCACTGGGTTTGTCTTCATGTTGGCCGGAGCACCTTTATCGTGGAAAGCCAAAAAACAACGTACTGTGGCTTTATCAAGTACCGAAGCTGAGTACATGGGGATTGCTGAAGGCACCAGAGAGCTTTTGTATCTACGAGAATTCTTCAGGACACTGGATTTAAATTATCGACAAATTACAATAATGAATGATAACCAGAGTGCTCAGAACTTAATCGTCAGTCATAATGTTCATTCAAGATCTAAGCACATTGATGTGAATCACCACTTCATTAGAGACGCGGTTAAAACTGGTATAATTCGTTTGGAGTATCTACCAACATCGGAGATGACGGCTGACGTATTAACCAAGGGATTGAGTGGACCGAAACAATAATTGTTTGCTTCTGATGGGCATTAATATGAACTAATTAAATGTCGCTTCTGTTAATAGATTTGTTTCAGGGACACTATTTCGAGGGGAGGTGTTGTATGGTCAAAGTCGTGTCATTATCCTGGGGAGCTGTTTTATCGGCTAGTTAATACCTGTCATTGGGGTTTTGATTGATAGGCGGCGCGTCAGATTTTGGGGTCTTCCGGTCATGGCCACCGAGAGCGAAACACGTTTATATTATCGTTATTTTTGTATCCAAATGTATCGGGTTTAATACTTGAATAAATATGTAGTATTAATATCAAATCTGGAGTGTCAGGATTATTGCTCATATTACAACACACTTGATAATCAAAAATTTTTTATAAAAAAAAACAAGACGTTTTTTACTATAAACTCATTGGGCCGAAAAATTACCATGTTAGTCAAATGGGAGAAGCCGTTTGGCTAATCAGAAGGATTAAATTACACTGATGGTTAAATTGGACTGCCCACGATACCATCCAAAAATAATTGACACGATACCGAGATGGAATTGCCTCTAGAGCGAGATTTCTTGCGAGTCTCGTCATGACCACCAAGGTCTCATAACGTTGCTTACGAGGAGCACAAGAGTCATACTTGACGAGAGTCAAACACGATCCACGAGAAGATTTATATTTTGCAACGATCATGCCTTGAGAGGATCAAACGTCTTCAGGGGCAGACCTTGTGAGGGCCAAATGTCGCCAGGGTCTTAACTTGAGAGAGTCAACCGTCACAAGGTTCAGGATAAGACTCCCAATGCACATCTCTGCGTTGTGAGCACGGATGAAAAGTCATTTCATCCTTCCGTGGAATACGATCGTGGTTTGTAGAAATTGATCGGTTTGCTCACTCCGGAATTGGCGCGATATGAGAAGGAAGCTTCCGATCAAGCGGAACATGCTCTGGTAGTTGTGGCTCGTGGAGTTTCATCGCATTGGAAGCAGCCGATCGCTTATGGGCTAACAGGAGCATCTGTCGATAACACTAAATTGTGGGATTTTCTACGAGAAATTATTCGTCTTCTTGAAAATGCCGGAATCCATGTTGTCTGCTTGTCATCGGATTCAGGGCCAGGAAACCGAGCTTTGTGGAGTGCTCGAGGTGTTTATAGCATTAAAGGACACGGTACATTTTCATTCTCTCATCCTTTCGAAAACGGAGAGAGATTATACATCTCCCTCGATCGTGAACACTTATTGAAAAATATGTGGTGTCAATTGGAAAGGATGGATTTCTACATTCCTCAAGATATCCAATTTGCCAATTCTCTGCCCGCACCGATAGTATCCATGAAACATCCATCCAGAGAAATAATTACGGGCGTGGAGGAATCACTCTTGCTTACAAATTGAAGCTAGAACATGTAAAGCCTGGGAAATTCAACAAAATGAACGTTAGAGTTGCCCGAGACGGTTTTTCCAAGGAAATTGGAATCAGTTTGATTTTGTTGCCTAAGGACGAAAAATCTAACATGCCTCGAGAAGCGGAAACTACCGGGTGGTTCATTCTCAAGGTTCATGAATGATACTCCATTATGCCCGCACGACACAATAGTGAGTCTCTTAGTGCTGACGCAGCGAGCATGGTTAAGAAGAAGAGGCTGACGGAATTCACTGATTTGATCACGGGATTCAAATTCACTAAAGACGTTCAACGCAAATCCATCCAACCTGGAATTGAACTAGCTACAATAACCACGTTAAAATGTCATGAACGATACGTGCTTTCTGGCAAATTGGAGTATTTTCTTCCTAGTCGTTTCGGCTCCAGTCGTTGTAAAAATCTTTTCTCTCAAGCAAGGTGATATGCATCCTCGTCCTGTTCGTCTACGTCACAAATTTCGCTTTCTCGCAGTGGCTATGTTCCTGAAAGTAAGCAAAAACTCTTCATACTTCGATGACGAAGAGGCTTACTACATTGATGTTCTGAGAGGACGAAGGAGAGCAAACTAGTGGGACAAAACAGTGACCAAATAGAAGAATTACAGTTGGGGAATTGCCACTTGAGTCGAATGCAAGAATATGGTACATATTACGTTGCAGGTTGGATGGCCAGGCACATTCGTGGATCTTGTGAGGATTGTTACCGTTCAATCATCACTCCAGAAGCTGATCAATCTCTACCATATGAATGGACAACGGCTATCAGTGAGGGAGGCTTGGTTCACCCCACAGCTCGACGATATGAAATCATCTTCATGTCTGAACGTCTCATGACGAGCGCGGGGACTCGAATCCTCCGGTTGAATAACGTTCCAGAGACTCTTGCTACGACCATCAGCAAGAAAATTCCACCAGAGCTGTACGTAGTTGCCTGCACCAAACATGACAACATCAGGAAAGCTATTGATCAATTCCTCGCCCTGCCTGTGCACATTTCGGCTTTGAACACATCTCAACCAGAAGTCATGATCGAATACGCTTCGAAAAGTGGTTTCATGAGGACTTCAGCCCAGACTGCTCGGAAACGCAAAGCCCCCGACAGAGGCTGAAGTATTCCGAGGAAGCAGTAGATCATGGGTATCTGTTCACGATAATAGTTATGGAAACTAAAAGATTGTTTTTCACAGGAGGGACTTTGCATAATCGTCAAATCCGTACGACTTGACTCTTTCATTAAAGAGGATTCTAATTTACACCTTAGCTTTCAAGATTTTGTAAAGTCTCTCTGCACAGATTCTTACAGAAAATCCGCTGTTTCAGTTCCTCAGGGACACGGAAGGAGCCATAGAAGATTCTGTTCCAGTTAACGGGAGCTATATCATGCTAGGCTAGTCCATATCTTCAGGATTTCCACTTCAATTTTTCATATGATACAATGATCACTGTAAGTTAACGTCGATAGAATTGCATAAAAGTAATTTTCATCACTCGATCCGTAAAACGACATATTATGGACACTTCCTCTACAAACAGCATGAAGAAAAACTAATATTCCTCGCTCGGCCGGAAAAAAATGTTCTGACTCGTGTGATTGCAACCCTCACACTCGTCTGAAGATTTTTTTTCCGGCCTTGTTACAAAATTATACATTTTGCGTGATTCATATTCTTATTGCTTATGCTTTCAGATATCGAAATATCCGCAATGTTCCAGCCATTAACTTTGTGGATTAGGCCTACAGGGTATTCCACTTTAAAAAAACGCGTCAAAAACTCTACCTCTTGGGTGACGTGGAAAGAGTTTTGTATACCAAGAGATCTTTCTATTTTACTCTCAGTCACTTCAGGATTTCGATCTGGGAGCTAGCCTCTCCTCTTCTCCAAGAAAGGTCTTTTCATTATTTTTCATAGATCTATCCACACATTGATAAAATAGAGCCCTCACACTGTAATTGAATTGATATATTGTACATCGAGTAATAATAATAATAAACTCGTATGTGAAAATTAACTCACTTCACTTGAATTTAAAGTTATCACAGAAAAAATTCCTCCAAATCCTTCCACGCACCTTCATTGAACCCCAGTATACAAAGAAAGAGAAATAATTACTTAAATTAAATTCTGATGATTTTTTCTCCTTTCGACCCTCATTTGGCTGTTGTAACCCATATGACTCTCAGTCAACCCTTAACATCATATAATGTTTTGATTCAGATTCTCTTTCTCTCTATTCAACACCAGATTTGAATAACTTCCCTATAATAAAAAAATAATATTGCCCTAACGGAGCAACGCCAAGCACAACAAATATGTGGTGGGGGGATCTGGCCGCGTGAGAGGAAGAGGCGCGACAGCGTTCGGTAGTACTCGTCCCCTGTTTTGGTGTCGGCCACATCAAAGCGTCATAATACCTGTTTCTACCATATCTTATGAACTTCAAAGCGATACTTTGCCCTCTTATGAGAGTCCGCTCAAATGGATATGTACATTTAGGCTCTGACCCAACTTTTTTCTGACCATGGTCAATACTGCTAATCTACATGATGTGGTATGTCGATCAGACAGGATTGGTCTTATAGGAATAAAGTACCGATAGAGCATCATTTCCAATACCACTTGCTTCCAAGAGATGGCGCTGTAAGGCCTAAAATTGTGGAAACTTTTGAGGGTTTCTTAATAAATGTAAAGTCAGGGATAATGTCACACTAATATTTATTGATCAACAAAACTTTAAGTAGCTTCAACTAATCAGAAATGCTTTGGCTACAGCTGTGGCGCGTGGCGTGGCCATGTAGTCAGATAATACTGCGTTATCGACAGTTAGTCGAAGTCTTGGCGAGGCACAAGTTCCTGCTTGCGCCGTTGGCTCTGTTGCGCCTGGGGAATCACTGGAGTGGCAATTGAGAGGGGCGAGGGTGCCATATCTACTCCCCCCCAGTGACCTGGTCTGATGAAGATGAAGGGAACGAAACTCTTTTCTTTGCAGAGTAGGTTCTCAGAGGTCTGTCCATGGTGGTTGATGGCAGTGGATCATTGGTGGTGGTGAGGCTGGCACTCTGGAATCTTCTGATGCTGTTGACGACTCTATAGCAATAAATGCTGGTTTGAGTCGGTCAACTGAGATATTTTTAATTTTCAGTGCCGTTTAGGTCGATGACAAAATTGCGATCATCGATTCTCCTGATGACTCGATGAGGTCCGGAAAATGGTGGGTCAAGAGGTTTCTTGACTACATCGATCATCACGAAGACATGACTGGAGGTGTATAAGTCTTTTAAGAGGAAGCAGCGACTTTTGGTGTGGTGAGCTGTGGGTGACGGACGAACTTCCCTGATGTGCTCCATGAACTTTTCTAGGAAGAAGTTAGGGTTTGCTGGTAGGTCTTCCGACACGAGGAATTCTCCAGGAATCCTGAGTTCTGTACCGTAGAGGAGTTGAGCTGGTGATGCGTTCAGGTCTTGCTTGATGCAGGTGCGCAGGCCGAGCATGACCGTTGGAAGCAGCTCAGACCAAGGTGTTGGTGCATTGCGCATGAGTGCAGCCTTAACGGTGCGGTGCCATCGCTCCAAGATCCCATTAGACTGAGGACGGTACGGTGACGTGTGGATCTTATTTGCTCCTATCATGCGAGTGAGAGCGGTGAAGAGTCTTGACTCGAATTGGCTACCTTCATCGGTGGTGATCGTCAGAGGCGTGCCGAATTGGGTGATCCAATGATTGTAGAAAGCAGTGGCGATAGTGTCTGCTTCGATGTTCATGAGTGGTACAGCGACGGGCCAACGAGTGAACCTGTCGATCTTTGTCAGACAGTATCGGAGTCTGTTCACTGGTGGTAACTCAATGATGTCGAGATGCACATGGTCGAAGCGGTTATCTGGAACGTCGATGTGCACTGAATCCAACCGGTTGTGTCTTTGCACCTTCGATTTTTGATAGGGCAAATACGTGACCAGCGAAGTGCGTCTCGTTTGATGCCAGGCCAGACGAATTTCTCCTTAAGGTAACGAGCTGTGACTCTGCCAGATGGGTGCGAAAGGTCGTGGACAATCTTGAATGCACGTTGGCGGAGGGCGGCTGGAATGAAGGGGCGAAGATATCCAGTGAATATGACGCAATAAATCTCGTGACTTTCGACAACCAGGGGCTGGAGCTTGAGTTGTTGTTGCTGAACAGTTGCGAGAGATCTACGTCGTCTTGTTGGGCCTCATGAATGACTTCCGAGCTAAGAGCCTTGGGCATGTTGATGGTGTTGACTCTAAACAGTGCGCCAGCTACAATGTTCTCCTCACCTTTAATGTGAACGATTTGTGTGATGAATTGGGAGATGAAATTGAGCTGGTTTACCTGTCTAGGTGATGCTTTCTCTGGACGTTGGTGAAAAGCGTAGACGAGAGGTTTGTGATCCGTTTTAACAATGAACTCACGTCCTTCGACTATGTGCTTGAAGTGCTGGATACCAGAGAAGATGGCTAGAAGCTCACCATCGTAGGTGCTGTAGCCTTTCTGGGTGGGGTTCAGCTTCTTTGAGAAGAATTCCAGGGGCAGCCATGTGTTGTCTACGAATTGCTCGAGAGCTGCTCCGATCGCAGAGTCAGAGGCGTCTGTTGAAAGGGTCAAAGGTGCTGTTGATGACAGGAATGAAGATCTGACTGCTAATGCAACGCTTTGCTTGCATTTCTCTTGGGCTGTTTCAGATTCTGGAGTCCACGGTACCTTGCGTTTGTCCTTTTTCTTGGCGTTTTTCAAGTGGTTGTTGAGAGGAACCTGAATCTCTGCTAGAAGAGGGATGCAGCGCCAGTAGTAGTTCACGACGCCAAGAAATCTGCGAAGATCTTCAATTGTCTCGGGCTTGGAGTATTGCAAGATGGTCTCAACCTTGGCTGGAGGAGGTGAATATCCATGTTTATTTATAATATAACCTAGGTATTGAACCTCTTCTTGACAGAACTGCCACTGGTACCATATGCACTGGGCTAGCCCATGAGCTGCTGGAGGGGTGAATGACACCATATTGCAGGAGAAGATCGAAGTTCTCTTTAGCTGCTTGTAGTTCCTCACCAGCAAGACGTCGAGGATGCTCTGCTACCGGGGGACCAGTGGTGGGGATGTGGTGGGCAGTCCGACTGTTGGTGCTGATGGATGGAACTGGTGCTAGCTTCGTGACATCAATGTATTTGTGGAGAAGCTGGTTGTAGACTGAAGAGTGCCCGGCGCGTATCTGGGAGACCCGGGTTCGATTCCCGGCTGGGTGAAGCGGAAATTTTTTCTCTCTAAATTCTAATTCTCTTAGAATTTTTTTAGAGATCTTGGGGTTCTGATCAACTGAAGAGATACTGTAGATGGAAGTCTCACGCAGCTGACCAAGGGTTTTGAGGTTAGTGGTCGTGTCGTGGAGGCTACGGCCTTGAAGATCGACCAACAGACCATAATGGGTCAAAGAATCAGCTCCGATGATGGCTGTCTGCACATCAGCAACGGTGAAGGGCTATTTGAAAGCACGACGCAGTCCGAGGTTGAGGGTGAGCACTCGTTGTCCGTACGTGTTCATGGTAGAACCGTTGGCGGCGTAGAACTTGAAATCTGCAGGTATTTCATTGGAATGGGGCGTTATTCTGGGGATAATGGAGATGACACAGCCCGTGTCGACCAGGAACTGAGCCTTTGTTAGATTATCGGGGAAAAATAGGCGATGCTCTCTGATGTTGTGCTCGTTGTTGTTGAAGTCGCTGTCGCCCACCGCCGAAACTGACGACAGCGATTTTAGTTCCCTTGCACTGGAGGTGGTTGGTTGCATGGCTGGAGGCAATGTCGTGCCTTAGCCCCAAACCTCGCATGATAAAAACACATACCTTGGGTGGCTGGTGATGGGGAACGAGGTGCTGATGTAGATCGTGACCTGGACCTCGATCTTGAAGACATGTGCAGCCTTTCAAGGGTCTCTGCCATGGAGCGGTTCAGGTTGATCAGCTGGACCATCGCCTGTCTGAGCTTTGCAAGCTCAGTGGTCACTGAATTTGGAGTCTGTTGAGCGGCATACCTTGTATGGGAGGAGGCAGCCATTACTGTTGCTGTTGAGGGGACTTCCATCAGCTCGTCCGCGACGGGGGTGAGGTCATCCAAGGCAGTGAATCTGGTGGCCTTGAGGATCCTCTGGACGTCGAGTGACAGCAGGGAAAGCCATCTGATGCGTAGGATGTCGTCGTTAGCTCGTCCTCCTGCTAGAGATTTTGCGAAGGAGCTGCGAGGGCTTTTGGGCACCGAGAGTGAGCTGAGACAATGCCTTTTCAAGCTGTTTGTCAAGAGATTCGGTGAAACGCTTTAGTATTTCCTGTTTTACATAGTCGCTCTGATCTATGGTAGGGGGACACATCAAAATGTCTGAAATGTCGTCAAGAACATCAGCCTCAAGATGATTAATCATGATATGATACTTCTCAGCTTTGGTGGTGACGTTGTAGATATTGAATGCAGACTCTACTTGGCTAAACCAAGCGCGTGGATGTTCTGATAAATTTTGTCAGTCTGCATGGATGTGTAGAAAGTGCGTTAACATTGCTTACTGCGACTTGAGGATGTTGGTTGTTATTCGTGATGTCATTGCTGAATGGCAAGACATTTGCAGGTGTTAGAGGCCTGGTGTTGTCGTTGGCATGAAGGCTTGATGCAAAATCGTCCAAATCGATGAGTGATCGCTGAAAGTTTTGCCTGGATGAGTCGTTTAACTGAGGGATCAACACTGGCATCGACCGACCGTTATTCAGTGGCGTCCTAGGAAGCGACATTGTGAAACGCTCCACGTGCATGTTTGAGGTTAGGTGACAATATCCGTCTGAATCACGGCGGGGTCACCAATTTTGTGGAAACTTTTGAGGGTTTCTTAATAAACGGGAAGTCAGGGATAATGTCACACTAATATTTATTGGTTAACAAAACTTTAAGTAGCTTTAAGTAATAAGAAATGCTTTGGCTACAGCTATGGCCCGTGGCGTGGCCGTGTAGTCAGGAAATACTGTGTTATCGACAGTTAGTCCAAGTCTTGGCGAGGCACAAGTTCCTGCTTGCGCCGTTGGCGCTGTTGCGCCTGGGGAATCGCTGGAGTGGCAACTGAGAGGGGCGAGGGTGCCACAAAATTGTGTAGTTAATAGCGGCTCACATAGGAAGTTCAAACTGTATTAGATATATGACAAACTATATTTATTCAATCTAACACTTATAATTACATGTGGAAAGCAAGAAAGTGAAGATGCCACAGCTGTAGTGGATAATGTAATAGTTATTAATGATAGTTATGAAGATCGACGACTCGGTCTTCTTCTTCTCTTCCTTATAGTTAGACTCTCTGTTGGTAGGAGTTATATTTATAACTCGTTGATAGATCAACCGCTGTTAATTTTATTTTCTGTTTTCTATCGCTACTAAACCATCGAATCATCTAAAGAAGCGCCTTTCAAATTTCCCCAGATATAAGATCATTTTACTTTCATGTCTTTATTCTAATCATTATTATTATTATTATTATTATTATTATTATTATCATCATTTCTGTTCCATGTAAATGGAATCGCTGAGCGATCCTCGAGGGTTCCGACTTCACCTCGAAGACCGCCGAACAAACTAAGCGATACAAACTTTTCCTAATCGCTCTGCAGTGCTCCCTCCAACAGGAGGGTAAGCTCTATTGCAGTCCAGAATCGTGCTGTCTAAGTAGACGAAGAGACTCAAGGATGACGGCCTTTTGCATTTGGCTAGCCAACATGAAGGCTTGACGCCGACAGGCCGGGATGGTTTCGAGCTCAAATATAAATGACTGTTTCATTTCCCCTAAAGAACCAATGATGAGAACAACCAACTTCACTTTAAATACCCGATTTGATTGACGTAGCTCAAACAGAAGCGGCCGGTACTTAAGCCGTTTCTCCTCTTCTTTCACCGTGATATTCATCTCAGCCCGAGCCGAAAACTCGATGACATAGATGATTTTGTCATCAAAATCGTAGAGACCGACGTCAAGTTTTCTTGCAATGGTTGGCCTGACGGTCGCGAAGGAGAAGTTCCAGTAAATCTTACACCTCTCATTCACGACAACGGACTCAATATCTCCTGGAGCATATGGCAGCAGTGGCCTTCTGTCTATTCCATAGGAGTGCCGCAGATAGAAATAAAGCACTCTTAGGGCCGCATTATGACGATGAATATAACTCGTGATAGCATATCTCGGGCAGGCCGGCAGGCGATGCATCAGAGTTTCGGGCGACTGTTTGCAAGCCCGACACCGGGTGTCAGAAACTTGCAACCCCATAACACAGCTTCGATAGACCAGGGTATTTATTACACCATTCTGACATGCGCAGATGAAACCCTCAGTCTCAGACATCAAGCCAGCGGACTTCAAGAAATAAAATGTCAGCTGAAAAGATAGGCCCTGATCTTCTATATGACGGAAAAATGCGCCATACGTGGGCCTATCGATGTGCTGGCGGAACAAGGTGGACTGCTCCGCCTGCTTGATGGTCCCTAGGCCGAGCTTTGGTCATGTTGGCTAATGAGTCACCAGCCAACTGGCCATCTCGGCCACGATGTAACTCTAAACCCAGGGGAGCTGCTGCGGTATCCGCTGCCTTATACAGAAAGGCCTGGATTCCGCGGAGCTCATGATCATGTACGAATTCCAAGTGCGCATCCAAGCCATTCATAATATCACAAGCTAAGCCGAGGATTAGACGATCATGAAGAGCCTCAGTAAATGAGATCGTTGAACGATCCTCGAGGGTTCCGACTTCACCTCGAAGACCGCCCAGCAAGCTAAGCGATGCAAACACTTCCTTATCGCTCTGCAATAGTGCTCCCTCTAACCAGAGGGTGAGCTCTATTGCAATCCAGAATCATGCTGCCTAAATAGATNTCATCAAAATCGTAGAGACCGACGTCAAGTTTTCTTGCAATGGTTGGCCTGACGGTCGCGAAGGAGAAGTTCCAGTAAATCTTACACCTCTCATTCACGACAACGGACTCAATATCTCCTGGAGCATATGGCAGCAGTGGCCTTCTGTCTATTCCATAGGAGTGCCGCAGATAGAAATAAAGCACTCTTAGGGCCGCATTATGACGATGAATATAACTCGTGATAGCATATCTCGGGCAGGCCGGCAGGCGATGCATCAGAGTTTCGGGCGACTGTTTGCAAGCCCGACACCGGGTGTCAGAAACTTGCAACCCCATAACACAGCTTCGATAGACCAGGGTATTTATTACACCATTCTGACATGCGCAGATGAAACCCTCAGTCTCAGACATCAAGCCAGCGGACTTCAAGAAATAAAATGTCAGCTGAAAAGATAGGCCCTGATCTTCTATATGACGGAAAAATGCGCCATACGTGGGCCTATCGATGTGCTGGCGGAACAAGGTGGACTGCTCCGCCTGCTTGATGGTCCCTAGGCCGAGCTTTGGTCATGTTGGCTAATGAGTCACCAGCCAACTGGCCATCTCGGCCACGATGTAACTCTAAACCCAGGGGAGCTGCTGCGGTATCCGCTGCCTTATACAGAAAGGCCTGGATTCCGCGGAGCTCATGATCATGTACGAATTCCAAGTGCGCATCCAAGCCATTCATAATATCACAAGCTAAGCCGAGGATTAGACGATCATGAAGAGCCTCAGTAAATGAGATCGTTGAACGATCCTCGAGGGTTCCGACTTCACCTCGAAGACCGCCCAGCAAGCTAAGCGATGCAAACACTTCCTTATCGCTCTGCAATAGTGCTCCCTCTAACCAGAGGGTGAGCTCTATTGCAATCCAGAATCATGCTGCCTAAATAGATGAAGGGACCCGAGGATGACTACCTTCTGCATCTGGCCAGCCAAATTGAAGGCTTGACGCCTACAGGCCGGGATGGTTTTAAGCGCAGATATGAATGACTCCTTCATTTCCCCAAGAGAGCCAATGATAAGGACAACCAACTTCACTTTAAATCCTCTGTTTATTTGACGTAGCTCAAACAGGAGTGATTGGTATTTGAGCCGTTTCTCCTCTTCTTTAACTGCGATGTTGCTCTCAGCCGGAGCTGAGAACTCAATGACATAGATGATTTTGTCATCAAAATCGAAGAGGCGATGTCAGGTTTCGTCGCAACGATTGGCCTGACAGTCGCAAACGCGAAGTTCCAGTAAAGCTTACACCTCTCGTTCAACGGACGCAATATCTTTTGGAGCATACGGCAGCAGTGGTGTTCTATCCCCTAAGAGTGCCGCAGATGGAAATACAGTACTCTCAAAGCCACATCATGTCGATGGATATAACTCGTGATGGCATATGTCAGACAAGCCGATAAAAGATGCACCAGAGTTTCCGGGGACTGCTTGCAAGCCCGAAATCGAATGTCTGGAACTTGCAACCCCATAAAACGATTTCAATAGACTAGGGTGTTTACCACGCCATCCTGGCAGGCGCAAATGAAACCCCCAGTTTCGGACATCAAGCCAGCTGACTTCAAGAAAGAGAAGGTCAACTGGACGGAGAGACCCTGCTCTTCCACATGGCGGAAGAATACGCCATACATGGACCTATCAACGTGCTGGTGGAACAAGGTGGACTGCTCCGCCGCCTTGATGGTCGCTCTACGCCGAGATTTGGCCATGAAGGCTAATGAATCACCAGCCAACTGACCATCTCGGCCACGACGAAATTCCAAACCGAGGGACGCCACTGCGGTATCTGCTGCCTTATATAGGAAGGCTTTAACCCTAAGCAGCTCATGATCATGCACGAACTCCAAGTGCAGATCCAAACCATTCATAACGTCACAAGCTAAACCGAGGACTAGACGATTATGTAGAGCCTCTAACNAAGCCAGCGGACTTCAAGAAATAAAATGTCAGCTGAAAAGATAGGCCCTGATCTTCTATATGACGGAAAAATGCGCCATACGTGGGCCTATCGATGTGCTGGCGGAACAAGGTGGACTGCTCCGCCTGCTTGATGGTCCCTAGGCCGAGCTTTGGTCATGTTGGCTAATGAGTCACCAGCCAACTGGCCATCTCGGCCACGATGTAACTCTAAACCCAGGGGAGCTGCTGCGGTATCCNCCCGCGGAAAATATAACCGCGGACTCGAAGAGCGTGGATGGAGACTCCTGCGGGTATTCATCAGCTTGCGGGTATCTCTGTCCAACTGCTTCAGTTCACCTCTGCTCCATTTGAGAACTCCAAAGGAGGACAGAAGCACCGGGACAGCGAACATGTTCGACGCGGCGGCTTTATTCTTCCCGGAAAGTTCGGATTTCCAAACTTTCCGCAACCGCCGCTGGTACTCTCCGCAAAGAGTCTCCTTAACTGCCTCAGCGTCCACTACGGAACGCTGATTGAAGCCAAGATATCGATATGACTCTTCGGCGCCAAGATGATGTATGACGCTTCCATCCACAAGCTCAAGATCACCCATCTCGTCACTGAATTTTCCCCTCTTTAGATGGAGAACGGCGCATTTGTCCAACTCAAATCTCATGCCAACCGCACGCGAATACACTGCGACAATATCAAGCAGAAGCTTGAGCTGTCGTTCTCCTGAGGCGAATAACTTCAGGTCATCCATGTAAAATACATGGCTAACCTGGTGCCTCCTATCACCAGGTCTTCCAGCTTGATATCCCCCAACATAACGCAGCGCAAAGAGGGCGGCAGCAGTGAGATGCAGAACAGAAGAGGACTCAGGGTGTCACCCTGGAAAACTCCTCTCCTGAATTGCACCAACCCTGAAGTCAGCTTCCCCTCACCAGATGTTAGAGTGAAGCGCGTCCTCCAGAGAGGCGCAAGATCTTTAATGCATCTTACTATGTTGTCTTCTACCGCAAGGCATTCGAGAAGTNGCTGCGGTATCCGCTGCCTTATACAGAAAGGCCTGGATTCCGCGGAGCTCATGATCATGTACGAATTCCAAGTGCGCATCCAAGCCATTCATAATATCACAAGCTAAGCCGAGGATTAGACGATCATGAAGAGCCTCANCGCGTCCTCCAGAGAGGCGCAAGATCTTTAATGCATCTTACTATGTTGTCTTCTACCGCAAGGCATTCGAGAAGTATGAAAATGAGCTCATGGCTCGTGCTATCAAATGCCTTGCGATAGTCGACCCAGGCCACCGACAGAATGCGATGATACTGCAACGAATCGCGCAGTACGCAGCGATCGACCAGTAAACCTTCCTTGCAACCTGAGACAGTCCCCTCTTCGCTCCTCGTTGTTCGTGAATCTGCTGCCACTTATTATTATTATTATTATTATTATTATTATTATTATTATTATTTAATTTCGTTGATACATTGTGACCAGGCATCTTTTGTCAATTTCCCCTACACGTAGCCCCCTAAAATATTAATTCTCCGCCACCGTTGGTCACCTCATTACCCCAATCAGCCCCCTCTATTCCCCATTTGGCCTTCCCCTCTGGAAGTAGCGACGAGACCATCCGAAGAGGATCAGCACCCCCGGCCCACAAAACTCCAAGAAGAGCCAGGTCCCCTCAACAAATAATAGCGTACACGACAATCCTTAGAGTCAAACATCAAGTAGCAGCCCATCATCACACGCTCCTGCGACGCCCCCCCCCCCGGACCCCCTCGAAGACCACAGTCGATTCGGATGCATATGGAACACGAAGGACGAGAAATGCCGGGAATCGATGGGAATGTACGAAGAAAGTGCGAAGAAGGTGAAGAAGAAGAGCAGCACTTACTCGTATCGCAGCTGCCCCATACCCCACCACGCACGTTGAGTTCTGTGTGCCGTATCCCTAGTTTTGGACGATGATTCAAGAGCCTGTTCCCCAGTTTTGGAGAGAGACAAAAAAGCTCAGGAGTCGTGAGGTGGACCGGAGGTTCCGTTTTGGACTGGAGGTTCCGATAAGGACTGGAAGATCTGATTGTTGAGGATAATTTGGGAGGAAAAAGAAAGACTGTTGCCGAACTCCCGATTCCCCGAGTGTATGCACGTGGTCGTGAGTACGTGTTTGATTTACCATTTTCCCATTTTTCCTTATATTTCCGAGAAATTATCCCCCCAACGGTGAGCCTCCACTTTTCCTCTATTGCCCCCACGCCCCCCGTAGAGTTGAATGGGATTAATTATCAGTGTATTTTTCTTTATTGTGAGTCCCTCGACACGACTAGCTTCTCCCCTTTTTTCTCTACTATAGAATCGTCCCTATTATTTTCGGATGTATTCAACAAGTAGCCTGGCCTTACCCATTCCCCTAGATAAACTTTAAAAGGCATTTATTATTGTAAAGATTTTTATATAGAATTCATAGAAATTGTGAGATATTTTTCCAATCACGTATGCGGGCGTCATACGTGTGGTCCTTCACGAACTTTGGTCGCCCTGAATAGAACCTCTCCACCCGGAAGAAGTACGAAGGTAATCAACGAGAGGAACCAAAAAAATACTCAAAGGGCGCCAGATCTTTTAACCCTCAAAGGACAAGTTCACGATGTTGAAGCGCGTTCCACGACCAGCTCAGAACCGCGGAGGCGTGTGGGAACGGGCGCACAACAAAAAAGGACACTTAATACCGTGTAAAAATGAATGTATTCTGATAAAAAAAATTGAAAGGGCTAAATTCCCCGACTCGATATAATAAAAAAAAACATTAAACTTAAATAATAATCATAGAAAACGGCAGTAATAATTGCCAAATCATAAAGTCCGACTAGCGGAGAAAGCTAACGAAACTCGATTTAATTTTCAATAAATCTTGGTAATTATTGACCAACAGAATTCAATGGCGTGAATGACGTACGAAAGCGAGGATCACCACAACGCGACGACGACCGGAGAGCCACGCGAACAAAAAGAAACACAGTTCCAAAAAAAATCACAATGAAAAAAATGAAACACTGATGTTCATCAAATAAGACAATTAATTAGGCCGAAGGCCACTGAGTGCCGCGTCTCACAGTACAATTCCAATTAGCAAAGCTCAAATGGTGCCCAAGATGGCGACTAGAAGCTAGACGTTATAAAACCACGCGAGCACTGACAAACGAAATTACGCTCACTGTTGATCCGCGATAAACTCCAGGAAAAACTTCGTCTGGGCCCTCAGATACGGCAGCGACTTCGGAATATGACCGGAAAAAACCAGACACAACACCCAAACTGATAATAACGTTAATTCTCAATGAGCTCGAAGAGCAAATAGACTTGACTGCGCAGAGCGACTTTATTAGCGGAATCCCAGTGAAGAGTGATTTCTCGGACAATACATCGCCCCGAAAAACCTCAATTTCTCTCCTACCCCCACCCTAATCTACCGATGTCGCGCGGAGAATCCGTGTTTAACTGGCGCATTTTACAATCGCCCTAATTGATAATGTAAGGGTCCCAGTACGCTGGGACTTGCGCCTCGCAATCGGTGAACTGGTGCGCATTCAACGGCGGAGGAGCCAACATAATCCAATGCTCCTTCGATGCTACAGCATGAGTTTTTTGCGCCACAGAACATCGGTAAGGTGATGGGGGTCCACACGTAGAGGCCTGAGTTGCCTGCTGGCGTGCGTTCAGCGACTCCCGCGGACTCGTTGGTGTGAGTACCCAAGACTCGGTGTGTGTGTGTGTGTGTGTGTCTGTGTGTTCATCGGTGTGCCACTTGTTGTCCGTAGCTCCTTCCCCGATCCTCCGCTCCACTCCCTTCGTCTGAAAGCTCACGCGTAACCCGCGATGAGGCAATAGCGTTAAAATTGAGAGATAAAGAGAAAGCAAACAAATCAATATGAGAAACTAACAAAGAAACCGTCCCGAGTGTCCCTCACCGATTTCGATGAGCTTGAAATTTGTTATTCTCCATCAAAATCTAAGGTATACGTGTTTATTTTTTCTGCGGATAAAGATTTTAAGGGGGTGAAACCAACCTCCGAAGTTTACAGGTTTTCAGGACCACTTGACTGTTTCATATATTGGCATTCAAAATTTCAGAACGAAGACAAATGCATGATAATCTTTAAGAAAAATAATGAAAAATGGCATTTGTTGCATTTGAATAAGGTCAATTCCAAAAAAATATTATGAAAAAAAAAATAACGCTCGTATTTTAATAGTATGAATGGCTATTAAACGAGCGAGCAAATGTTAAAAATACAGGTTTTAACTTTTTTCGCAAAAAGTGGTGTAGGGGGTAAACCACCCTCGAATTTAACTTAATTCATTACCAGTTGAATATTGGATCTCTTCTTCGGCGATCACAATTCTTGAAGTAAGTAATGAATAATGGTGTTGGTTGGGTTCAAAAAGGGTGAAATGGGGGGGGGTGGGGTAAAGTGGCACACAGATGCAAAGTGGGATAACCGTCTTTTTCGGCCACAATGCTGATGCGAACTTTTTTTCGTATCTCGGATCGCTTACTCGCAAAATTATAATAAACGAATACATTGTAACTCATTTTCCCTATCATGAACCCTAAGAGTGTTAATGTCTCATTAACGGCTAGATGTGGGGAAAAAATTTAAAGAAAAAATTATATGACTAATTTGATGAGGAATGTTTTTAATTTGATTCATTTCTGTCTGTCACCATCAAGTTTGTTGATCAATGCATCGGAGTGCGCCGACACCTCGCACAAATGCTGGCGCGGTCCGCTTTGCTCTTCCCCTGATAACTCTT
The DNA here is from genome assembly GCF_001412515.2 of Diachasma alloeum. Classification (NCBI taxonomy): domain Eukaryota; kingdom Metazoa; phylum Arthropoda; class Insecta; order Hymenoptera; family Braconidae; genus Diachasma; species Diachasma alloeum. The sequence continues at coordinate 392,911 of NW_021680483.1, forward strand.
GCTCTATCGTAATACGCGGAAAACGATACAAGGCCATATATGTGTATTACTGCATGTCAGCCGCCTTAGGTTTGAAGCATTCCTTCTTATCTGTAATCGTTTATGTGATATGATTGTATAAACAAGGAAATTATATATAACAATACCAATAACCGTAATATTTGTATTTTACGACTTTGGATTAGTCTTAATCAACAGAGTTATTTTTGTACATTTCATTTTCGGGATTAAACCGCAGTGGGCGTATGCTCTATCCAGACGTATTTTTCTCTGCTATCAGGTCTTGACGATAAAAGTATAGTCGGTCTAATAAAAGAAAGCATAAGGAAAATACTCTCGTGCCCAGCCAGTGTTTTGTTGTGATTATCATCGTTAGTTCACTTTGATACTTTCGAAACACCAGATATGGAACTATTGTGCATATCGTGTATATCGTGAATATTTAAATATAGTTAGAACGAGGACGGAAAAGTATTTTTGAGAGACATTTAGATAATTATTACACGCAGAAATGAGAGTCAATCCTATGAACGTTATTCAATTACTGCTGACAACATTTCAAGCGATGAACATTCCGGAATCACCTATAAATAATGAAGAAATCCAATTGAAAAATAGCATTGAGGAAGTTTTATCACATGCAATGAATGCGTATTCTAGCGTCGAAGTAACGGTAGAAGATTCGTTAAACTTTGAGGAACCTTACAAAGACTGGGACATGGAGATAGTAGAAGACAAAGAATACGCGGATAACCTTCATGAACCGCCGATAGACCCTGATACCTTTACTAAAGATGAGGAGAATTTGTCTTACGATTACAAATCTAGAGCTGTTGCCTATTGGCGGAGTGGTAAGAAGAAAAAAAATTTAAGCTTAGAATCTGTCAAGCAGAAATTTCGAAAAGTAACTTCAATACGGCAGTTGAGACGCTGGGCACATAACATTAATAAGGGGGAAGGCTATAAATATAAACTTGATCGGATTTGTAAATACACACTACAAAATTTCAATCTGCTGTCAACGCTGGAATGATCGTACACGATTGTGACTTACGACGATGGGCATTACAAGCCCAAAAAGATATAGGTAGTGAGGATTTTCGCTTTAAAGCATCCGACAAGTGGAAACGAGCATTTAAAAAAGCACATCATATTGTCTCGAGGAAAATCAATAAATTTGTTACATGGACAGCAATCGAAGACCGTCAAGTTCTAGAGGAAAAATCGGAATAGTTTGTTCAGAATGTGAAACAACGGATCGCAATGTATGGGTTACCAAATATATATAATTCTGATCAAAACGGATTTCAGTTTGAAATGCATTCAGTCAGAACTTTGGCTGAACAAGGTGAAAAACAAGTACACTCTGTTGTGCAATCCCTAACATCGACGACACATAGTTATACTATTCAACCAACTATTTCAGTCGAAGGAAAACTCCTCTCTCCACTCTTTTTAGTTTTGAAAGAACCAAGTGGTCATTTCGGTCCCAGAGTAGAGGAAAAACTGTTTCGTCCAGATAATGTATACGTAGATGTATCCAAATCTGGGAAACTGACTTCAAGTATGAGACTGTGTTGATTCGTCTAATACTTCGTTTCTTATTTATCCGTAATGATCACGTCGGTCCAACGATAACGTTCATTTGTTCTATTATTTTTTTCAGAACATTTCAAAACTTGGTTGCAATATGTTTTTGTCCCTAATATTGCTGCGAATAGTCTATTATTGGTGGATTCATGGATTGGACACTGTTCTCCAATCGTGGACGCTACCAAAACACGCAATAAGGATGTGGAGGTAATGACTATACCTAAAGGGACAACTGGAAAACTCCAACCACTCAATGTTTTTGGATTTAGAGTTTGGAAAAACTTCATAAGACATTTCTCTGATAGTGTTATATTAATGGATTATGATTTGAATTTACATTTAAAGAATAATGTCATCAAGTTGCAATCTCTAACTCATAATCAATTGTCGTCACCACGATATGTCAATCTCTTCAAATATGATTGCTACAGAAGAGGTTACGTAGAAACCAAACGAGATGAATTTGAAAATCCCGTCCATTTTGCTTTCGCTGAATCTTGCAAGTCGCATTGCGAAATACCGGTATGTACGAATATTGCTATTATTCGTTGCTCTTGGTGCAAGAAGTCATTATGTTTCAAACACTTCTTCGACGACTGTCATTATTGCAAAAAATATAATGAATAAATAAATGAGGAAAATTATAAGAAGACCTCAAAATATGATTTTCTTAGCGCCTTATAGTAGGAATAATAAGGAAACGTATGAATAGTGATGACGTAGTGGGGGTGGAGTGAAGGAAGAATTAAAAAAAAAATGATAATGGAATTGTCACATCATTATATTCCTAGGTATATAAAAATATAAATAAAAGTGATATTCTGAAAGAATATTCTTTGACATCCCTCTATCCTTTTTATGAATTTAGAAGAAGGGCTGTACTGGGCTGCACTGTATTCATTCCACCTCCAAAAAAAAACAGTAATCCGCAGAGGCTACTCCAGTTCTTACAATTCTCACCTGAATCATGAGGAAGTATTTGTTGCAAAACATTTGTATATTTCAACTCTAATAGTTATTTTGTCATTCACTCTTTCTAAACAAAACCGACGAGATTCTCCACCACACACATTGGAAATTGTCTTCTTTCGAGAAGAAATCCAATATTCAACTGGTAATGTGTTGAGTTAAAATCGAGGGTGGTTTACTCCCTACACCTATTGTTTCGAAAAAATGCAAAAACCCGTCTTTCCGACTTTTACTTGCTCGTTTGATAGCCATTCATACTATTGAAATAAGAGCGTTATTTTCTTTTTTACAGGATTTGTTTGGATTAGAACCCCTATAATTTTTTTGGAATTGACGCTATTCAAATGCAACGAACGCCATTTTTCATCATTTTTCTTATAGATTATCATGCATTTGGTTTCGTTCTAAAATTTGAAATGCCAATGTATGAAATAGTCAAATGGTCCTGAAAACCTATCAACTTCGGAGGTTGGTTTCACCGCCTAAAAGTCTTTATCCGCAGAAAAAAAAACGTATACCTTAGATTTTGATGGGGAATAACATATTTCAAGCTCATCGAAATCGGTGAGGGACACTCGGGACGGTTTCCTTCTAAATATGCAAATGTGGCCTTGGATGGTCCGACTCCTCGCTGAGGTAATTTCCCAAATTTCCGCCCTTTAATCCGCGGTCAGTTCAGGCGAGGAACAGTACATGATTTCCATCGTGTTACAAAATATAGTCTCTTGTCCATTTAAATCGCTTGTATGATTGACTAAATCCCCCCATTTTCCATTGGATAGAGTAAGATCTGATTAAATAATCATTGGCCAAATCACAGGTAATTATTCCGGACAACACTAATTTAATGATTTTAGAAAATCCCCGGTTACAATTGGCGCCCAACGTGGGGCCAGGCACTGTATATTGAATATAGTCTGTTTCCCCCCTTCCCCCCGGGAATAAAATTCTTTTTCGCCACGGCGGGCGGAAAGGACACATTTTCCTCCCGCTTCGCGGGAGAAAAATCTGCCTTTCCGCCTTCCCCGTGACGAAAAATAACGTTCTCACCACGGGAGGTAAAATAAAGGACCCTTACCCACGTGCTTACTACCACGCTCGTCGTCACAAATTGACCCAACCCCTCTCCCCGTTTCGAAAAGCACCCCCTACGCCAGGTATTATTATTCTATTTCTCTTCTGATAATTTTCAAACGGTTTTTGAAAAATCTTGACAAATTTTTGAAATCAGTTTCTTTTTCCTTTGAAGTTTTTTGAGATTAATTTTTTGGGCATTTTGAAATCAATTTTCCGGAATTTCTTGAAGAGTTTTTAAAACTGATTTGTCGGAATTATTTTCTTTTCTTTCCCTTCTTCTCTTTTTCCTTTTTGGAAAAGTCCACAGATTTTTTTTTCTCCTCTGAGAACTTCCCCAAGCCACTAGTGAAGTATCATCGAATATGGCGTCGGTCACTTCTGCGGGTGACCCTCCCCCAATAGTCTCTCCTCACACTAGTACTCTTGTAATTAGCACTACCCCTCCCAACTGTGGAGCTATAACCCCCGTCATTTCAACCATTATCACGTCCCTCGCGAAAACCACGGGTACGGACTCCACCACTACTACCCCTTCCGTCTCTAAACCCCTATCCTCACCTTGTCCCCCACCTACACCCACTCACCGAACTCTCGATCTCACGCTCCTATCCAAATATCAACCATTCCTCGAATAGCAATACGATGGATTACACCCCCGCAATCAAATGGTAATTTTAGATTCATTGGGAATCAGTTGCACGGACCCTCATCAGGCGCTAAGAGATAGATTTGTATGATTTGACATTTGGAAAAAGTGTGGCCCAAACATTGCCACGTGGAACGAGGAAATGGATACGATGAACATACCCCTCACTATCATAAGTGTTCATTTCACCATTGAGTCAAATGGCTCTTTCAGATATCGACCCCCCGAAAACTTGAAGACCAGTCAGAGAAGTCACCCCCCCCGCCGCCACAAAGTCACTTTGCAACCCTACTCAGCAACTTTTAAGATGTCGAATTTAATCAGATCCACCCAGACCGAGCATTCACAAGAATATCCCCAGATTCCCTCGGGACCGCACCACCTACAACCCCCTTCATCAATTCTCCAGCTCCCTGTCCTCCCACGCTACAGGCAACCCTGCCCAGTACCGTAGTATCCAGCCACTATCCCGATACCCACATGCCCCTCCCCCTTCTTCAGAGTGAGAACCGAGCTCTTGATATTCCCCCGGTTTACCCCCCAGTTCTGAATCGACCCCTGCCTCGAACGACCGCCAGACCCATCAATTCTAAGCATAGTATGCCCGCAAACTCTTCAGGCCGAAAGTGAACAGTTAGTCACATACTCAAACAGAATGGAAGTTGTTTTTATGGTCCCAAACACGAGGAAGCCTCCGAGAAGTCACCCCTGCAAATCCCCGAAATCCTCAACTCATTGCCCCCACCTCAGGCCCCGAAACTCCTGATTCCCTGTCAACTAAAACCCCATTAGAACGACCCCACAAGACCACACAAAAGACCGGTACCCCTTCTCCAGCAATCCTTTCCGTGGCAACCTCAAAGACCCAACAATTCCCAAACCCAACTACCCCAATAACAGACCCCTTCAACAAAGTTCAAGACACCTCAACCGCTTCACCTCAACCCCAATCACCCCACCTGACAGCCAACAGAATTTTTACCATCATATTTGCATTATGTGCTATTTATACTATTGTTTCCGATACGTCCAGTGGGACTTTCGTTTATTTGTAACATCTAATGTATTCCCTATGGCTCCGAAGGTATTTGGCCCCGGAGGTTTTTCCCAGTGAAGGTCAAAAGATGAAGAAAAGGATAAAGAGTCCCAAATTGAAGTCCCTCAAGATCCCCCGGCCCTTACAATGGAAACAGTCCCACAACAATCCATACTCCACAATATTCGGTGTGACCCCCTGTCCCCGCCGCCGATACCTGCGTGAATTATGCAATGGTTAGGTTAGTTAATAGGTTAGGTTAACTAATAGACTAGTTTAGTCGATAGGAAAGGTCCCATGTAGGTAAGGTCAAGTAATATGTTAGGTTAGTTGATAGGTTAGATTCCCAAGATGGGTTAGGTATTTGACCCGATATCCTAGGGTATATGATAAGATGTGTAATTAATTGCTGCGATACATCCACGACTGTAAGGGTTTGCCCAGAGGTCAGTAGTGAGAGTATTCCGTATTCATAAGATTGCCCACAGAATTACTCTAGGATTCCCCGAAATGTCTCAAGATATCTCGAAACACTCATGTTCCCCGAACTGTCCCGGAGTTCCTCAGAATGGCCCAAAGTATTCCGAAGCATCCCACAGGAAACCGCAATTTATCCGGAATCCCAGAAATCCCCCGAAATATTCCCGGAAACCCCAAGATGTCCCAAAGTATCCCGAAACGAACCAGAGTAGACCGAAATTTTCCAGGAATCCCCGACGAACCCCACAAAATCTCAAGCACCAGCCCAGAAGTCCCAAAAGTGCCACAGAAATGAACAGGATTATATCATAACATTCCGAAAGGCCCAGAAGAAGGCCGGAATACCCAGGATAGCTCAGAATACCCCATAATACCTAGGATTGCCCCCATAGTACCCAGAAATATAATGAAACATCCAATCAGAAGGATGTGTTTATTTCTCATTACGATGGAAGTATTATTTGTGAAAATTATGAGATCACTATTACGTAGTCATAGAATGCCCCAAGAGCCCCAGAAAAAGTAACGACAAGCCCCGAGATCCCCTGAAACGTACATGTAGTTGTTTTTTAAATACCGCGAAAATATAGTTATTCGTCCCGAAGGTCCCCAGAATACCCCGACACCTCACAGGAATCTCAGAAACACCCGAAAATGTCGGAAGATTCCTTTAAATGACCCAACGTATCCAGTGTGATGAGGCGCGTTTTTACGAAATTCGCCGCCAGCAGTCACTTTTGATACCTGGGGCGCCATCCATCGTCCGGGGAAGGAAATAAATATCTCAGGTAACGAGTGACGCCATGAGGAGTTGGGGAAGTGCGAAAAATGGACCGCGCTCTCTCTCTCTCTCTCTCTCTC
>NW_021680484.1:0-204 GCF_001412515.2 Diachasma alloeum
GGTTGAAAATTCATCCCTCCCCCCCGAATTATAGCTAAGGAATGAAACTCGTGTCTCGTATTGAGTATTAAATGCTCAATTCAATGACATGAGTTTCATCCCTTAGCGCCTTTTGGGGACGGAGGGGTGAATATTCGAAAGTGCGAAGAGATTGAAAAAAAAATTTTGTTTTCAATTCAAAAATTAATTCCTCCGACCCTAACT
>NW_021680484.1:427-1103 GCF_001412515.2 Diachasma alloeum
CGCCAACGTGTTGAGCATTTAATACTCGATGAGTCACACAAATTTCATCTCTTAGCGCCTAATAGGGAGGGAGGAGTGAATTTTTGAAAGCGCAAAGAAATTGAAAAAAAAATTTTTTTTTCAATTCAAAAATTCATTCCTCCGACCCTAACTGCGACTAAGGGATGAAATTTGTGCCAACGTGTTGAGCATTTAATACTCAATACGTGACACAAATTTCATCCCTTAGCACCTGTTAGGGAGGGAGGAGTGAATTTTTGAAAGAGCGAAGAGATTGAAAAAAAAATTTTTTTTCAAATGAATTCTCCAAAGTGCGGAGATTGAAAAAAAATTTTTTTTTTCAATTCAAAAATTCATTCCTCCGACCCTAACTGCGACTAAGGGATGAAATTTGTGCCAACGTGTTGAGCATTTAATACTCAATAAGTGACACAAATTTTATCCCTCAGGGCCAGTTAGGGAGGGTGGAGTGCATTTTTTAAAGTGTGAAGAGATGGAAAAAAATAAAAAATTCAATTCAAAAATTCATTCCGCCCACCCTAACTGCGACTAGGGGATGAAATTTGTGCCAACGTGTTGAGCATTTAATACACAATGAGTGACCCAAATTTCATTCCTCAGCACCTGTTAGGGAGGGAATTCTCCAAAGTGCGGAGATTGAAAAAAATTTTTTTTT
>NW_021680484.1:1289-1934 GCF_001412515.2 Diachasma alloeum
TTAATACACAATGAGTGACACAAAGTTCATCCCTCAGCACCTGTTTGAGAGGGAGGAGTGAATTTTTGAAAGAGCGAAGAGATTGAAAAAAATTTTTTTTTTCAATTCAAAAATTCATTCCTCCGACCCTAACTGCGACTAAGGGATGAAATTTGTATCACGTATTGAGAATAAAATGCTCAACACGTTGGCACAAATTTCATCCCTTAGGACCTGTTTGAGAGGGAGGAGTGAATTTTTGAAAGAGCGAAGAGATTGAAAAAAAAATTTTTTTTTCAATTCAAAAATTCATTCCTCCGACCCTAACTGCGACTAAGGGATGAAATTTGTATCACGTATTGAGAATAAAATGCTCAACACGTTGGCACAAATTTCATCCCTTAGGACCTGTTTGAGAGGGAGGAGTGAATTTTTTTAAGTGCGAAGAGATGGAAAAAAAAATTTTCAATTCACAAATTCATTGCTCCCACCCTAATTGCGACTAAGGAATGAAATTTGTGCCAGCTTGTTGAGCATATATTGCACAATGAGTGACACAAATTTCATCCCTTAGCGCCTGTTAGGGAGAGAGGAGTATCCCTTAGGGCCAGTTAGGGAGAGAGGAGTGAATTTTTTTAAGTGCGAAGAGATGGAAAAAAAAAATTT
>NW_021680484.1:2547-3143 GCF_001412515.2 Diachasma alloeum
TCCTCTCTCTCTAACTAGCCCTAAGGGATAAAATTTGTGTCACTTATTGAGTATTAAATGCTCAACACGTTGGCACAAATTTCATCCCTTAGTCGCAGTTAGGGTCGGAGGAATGAATTTTTGAATTGAAAAAAAAAATTTTTTTTCAATCTCCGCACTTTGGAGAATTCATTTGAAAAAAAATTTTTTTTTCAATCTCTTCGCTCTTTCAAAAATTCACTCCTCCCTCCCTAACAGGTGCTAAAGGATGAAATTTGTGTCTCTCATTGTGTATTAAATGTTCAACACGTTGGCACAAATTTCATCCCTTAGTCGCAGTTAGGGTGGGAGGAATGAATTTTTGAATTGAATTTTTTTTTCCATCTCTTCGCACTTTAAAAAATTCACTCCTCCCTCCCTAACTGGCCCTAAGGGATAAAATTTGTGTCACTTATTGAGTATTAAATGCTCAACACGTTGGCATAAATTTTATCCCTTAGCCGCAATTAGGGGCGAAGGAATGAATTTTTGAATTTAAAAAAAAAAAAAATTTCAATTTCTTTGCGCTTTCAAAAATTCACTCCTCCTTCCCTATTAGGCGCTAAGGGATGAAATTT
>NW_021680484.1:3394-3639 GCF_001412515.2 Diachasma alloeum
TCGGAGGAATTAATTTTTGAATTGAAAACAAAATTTTTTTTTCAATCGCTTTGCACTTTCGAAAATTCACCCATCCGTCCCCAAAAGGTGCTAAGGGATGAAACTCATGTCATTGAATTGAGCATTTAATGCTCAATAAGTGACACAAGTTTCATTCCTTAGCTATAATTCGGGGGGGAGGGATGAATTTTCAACCGAGACGCGCGTTCCCCGCGCCACTCGACGCTGTAACCAATGGAAAGACG
>NW_021680484.1:3692-84004 GCF_001412515.2 Diachasma alloeum
TTTTGTCTCGTAGAATGGTGGGGCGGGCACACACACATATGCTGCATATCACATGGATGTGCGCCCGCTTAAAAATCACTCCCCATTGGCCCACCCTTAATTGCCAATAACTTTTTAGGGGTGAGTCTGATCAAAAAGTGCAAGAGGACTTTTCTGCTCAGAATCACCCCCTGATCCTAGGGTGTTCAGATGTACATGTACTTCTGAAACACCCTGTATATTGGATTGCGCTAACAGGAAAATAAAATTCAACAAATTCAATCATAAATTAAATAAGTTGAATGAATTTTCAAGTTAATATGCTTAAAATAATTATTTTTATTTAGTAGATCCTTACCCTTTGAAGCGCTAGGCGCATCTGTATAAATCATTCAGGCGTCTAATGTTGATAATTTGATTATTTGATAATATTTGAATAATAATAAAAAATTCGGGGATTGAAATGACAAGAAAAGATTTGAATTAAACCCAATGATTAGTTTATTGCTAATACTAAGAGATTCTCATCACAGAGACAAAGAAAGAAAAGGAGTGAGAGAGAGAATTCGAACGAACCTAGATTTTGAAATATTGATTTTGAGTAAATATGAAGAAAAATACAATAGGCCAAAATAAACCGATCTTTTCACCTAATTTTGTACGAAACAGTGTTTAAAATAATCCAGAATAGTTGACCAAAACAATGGATGATTCGATTGAATGGTTTTTGAATTTCACTTAAATTGTTGTAGAGTTTGATTCACTTATTTCACTATAATCTTATCTATCTTAGGAGTCTATGGTTTTTAGTTGATTTTTGGTCACAATGAGTCCATGTACTCTTTTCTCGATAACGTAGTGAACAATTCGCAGTTCACCGACCGCTACGTTTCAGGATCTTCACTACGAAGGTATGCGTATTTGTGATATTATCCCGAATAACTTAAGATGACTCGCGTACGCCGGGCAGGACTGATAAACTGATTCCGGGGTAACGTTCACGAGCAGAGCTTAACGAGCCAGAGCTATTTGACGTGCCGTTTTGGCATCTCAGACGCGATTTACAATTTTAAAAGAGAGAATTGTATGGGCGAAAATGCTGTGCATTTTTTTGTTGAATGCGCGGTTTTGACCATTCTCAAGGACAATGGTGGCGCGTTTGCCGAGTAAATTGAGTTCCTTTGACAGCAACTGACATCCGGTGGGCAACGAATAAATCCAACTTATTGAAAAATAAATTTATTTTATCGAATTAATTTTGAAATAAATTCCATACATGACACTCCCCCCGTGAATGCTGGAGAATTGTATTCGCCGGTCTTCATGCGCTAGAGTCGTGACTTGATTCGTTGTCCATCGTTTACAATTTTAGTTTTACGAAATTTTCCAATGTAACTGTCTATAGAGTTTATACAAAGCAAATTTTTGATTCTGATTTCATTATTGAATTCTGCTAGATTATGTGAACATTCTTGAAAGTTATGATTTTTGTTTGTTTTCTCCTAATACCGAATTTAGGATGGATAAAGTGAATGGAATAATTATTCAAAAAAAAATAATGTAGTCACAAGTATTGTCATTTATGACATTTCATAAGTTTGGTCATTATAAATTGGGATCTCTGAAGTTTTGATAGTATTCTTTTCTTGAACCTGCCAAGATTCATTCGAAAAGGTTGATAGTAAAAGGCTGATCTATAGTGAAAATTCTAAATGTGATTTCTATTACAATATTGCATTGGTGTGGTCATAATTTCATCGTTAGTTGTCTGTCAATTTGAAAGTTGAATGAATGGCCCTGATACACGAGTGCCAATTGCGGATAATTACAAATTTATGAGGTGTAGAAATCGAAATTTCGGACATGAAAATGAGATCAATCACATACGGATTCTCTTTAAAGATTAAAGATTTCCATTTTTATTCATTAGTTCGAAAATTTTAAAAGAAAGACGGAGGTGTTAGGTGGATAGAAAACTTTGAAGCAACTTAGATATTATGGATGCTCGGTATGGCTAGAAATGGAGTGATCTGGAAAGGAAAATTGATTCATTGATTGACGCTGATCACTGATTACGAGCTTGTGTGGCGTTTGAGTAATGCAAGCAGTATCTTCCACGTTCATTACATAAATTTTTTTTTTGTTTCTGAAATTTTCGATTAACAGAGCCTTCCCCGATGTTCAGATTTTCTGACAGGCGCCTGTTATACTGTTATACAGCGCTGTTATACTCAAAATTGATTTTGTTTGAGTCGAAATAAACTCACTCTCATATCCATTTTGTTTGAATGAGTTAATGTCTGCTGTGCTATATAAGACTTTTGGGATGATTTTTAATGACCTTGGCAGTCGATTTTTGGTTACATCGAATCGATAATGAATATCAAATCATGTGAGACGGGAATTTATTTCCTTTTCTATTTCATTATGACGTCAGCTCAATATCAATTGTATGGGAAAAATGATAGGGCTCGAGAGAGAAGTGAGTTTGACGGGCACATAATATCTAATAGGCTTGAGTGAAATCTGCTGAGTCGGTAAGTATGTGACTGATATAATCTCATGTTCGAAACCTCGACTCTACTGACTTGATTTGAATTTTACGAACGATTCTCTCTCTCTCTCTCTTTATCTTTAACTAAATATACTCTAATATAAATTCTTACTTCTAATAAATATAGTTGAATTCATAAAATTTGAATACAAAAAAAATTAATAACTATAATAGGGTACAAATCTTGTACATTAATGCTATTCAATGGTGATCTCGGTTGTAGGATAAGACATCCTTCTGGTATAGGCAGCAGCTGGGTCCAGGATCCTCCAATGACGTCCCCCCGGGTACCGGTTGAGTTGAGATATTTTCGCTGATTCTAGGAACTTCAGTTATACTCCTAAGAGTAGGTCAATGTTAGATTCATGATTCTCTGGTTACTCAGGCTGCGTTCCTCTGTGGCATTTGTTTGCAGCCTCAGATATGTGATGTTGTGTTGTCTCTCGCCAATGTTGAATCACTTGGAGCGCATGGCCTCCAGTTGATCGTCTTGGTAGATGTTCTGTGGGTTCTTTGAAGATTCGGCGCTTGACAGTATCGGATGAAAAACTTCTTATCGCAGAAATTTCTCCGTCTGTGCAAAGGTTGTGTGGATGGCTCGCTGGTTTCGTGCCTCATTCGTACGTTGTATAGAAATATCTGATAATTTTGATAGGTCGTCTAGCCAAATTTTTCGTTGAATAGTTCTTCACTATGATGTAAAAAATTGTTGGCCTCTCACTTCACTTTCACTGGAAACTAACCTTGGATGTATTTTCTTTTGCTCATTATAGCAATCAGTTAAACTGATACTTAGAATCAACAGAAAACAAACCTGATTTATTTTGGCCTGCAACAAAATATGAAGAAAAGACAACTGAGAGATGGTTTGAGAAAAGATGAAGAAGAATGGAAGATTTATTGATTTTTATGTACTGTCTACTATTATTATTTCGTTTTGTCTTAACTCTACTGGTTAATAGATGTTATAGGTTTCCCAAGTAGTGTAATAACGGAGGAGAAATTGCGAAAAGTAAGAATAGGCATAAAAAAAAATTACGAATCGATTGAGACTCGAATTTTAGGATAAAAGGCACATTTGTGCAGTGAGAGAGAAATTCAAAGTTCTCAATACTGTAAAATGTTTGTGATGTTATTTAGGAGGAATCGCGCCGATTGACCGGCAAGTGCGATTCAGGACGTTAGTGAGTGTTACGAACGATAAGTTGTCGAAACATGACCATGGCATCGTTATTCCGTTCCGTTCAGATAATTCGTGGAAAATATAAGGGACAAAGCAGGGGTAAAAAATCCGACGTAAAGCATTCATACGTGAATTTTGATTGAATAGCCATTTTTCGTACTCGACAACACGGCATTTTGAATGAGTAATTTTGAATAAATGTACTTTACAATTTTGCTGTTCCGAAATTAGTCGATTAGTGTTTCTATTTGTTCGACTAAGTGCATATCGATTAATTTTTAGATCATTTCCATGGTTCAAACTGACCAAAAAGTTAATAGTACTTGAAATTGATTGATTGATTAGTGGATCAGGTCCTGAAGATGTCGAATCATTCTTAGGATTCCACGAAATTTTGAAAGACTGATCGAAATTTTCATTTGAAATTTTCCCGATCATTTTCTATTATTTTGAGAGCGAAATACAGTTGTTAAGCCCAAGTGATTTGATTGTTATTTCATTCTTGCATTGTTCATTGATAAAATTTTGATTATTTGGGATGCAAGTCACTTTCATTATTTGGGGTGAACACCCTCCTTGCAACTGCGGTTAGGAAATTGAGTAATAATGGATTTTTCGAAAAATTAAAAATTTCGTCATCATAGTACAAAGAATTTGAGGGTATTTCAAATAGCCAATGGGATTTTACATTTATAATGAAATCGTTATGAACTGAATTTTGAGAGCCAATTGAAATTTTCAATCGCTAGCCATCGAATAAATTTTTGTGGAGTTTCAATTGTCGAATCGATGGTTTACATATGAGAGAACTAGTAATTTGATTATTGAATGCAAGGAAATCCCATGAGATTTTGCACGATGGATCGAAAATTTGAAGCAAAATTTTCTGGATCAATTTAGAAAATTGTCGCAAAATGAATAATGAATTTGGATAGAAAGATTGAATAGGTATTTTGATTTTGTCTGAATCTTTTCTGTTGAGAAAATTGTTACATGTGACACTCAAGGTAGGTTNGTTATTTAGGAGGAATCGCGCCGATTGACCGGCAAGTGCGATTCAGGACGTTAGTGAGTGTTACGAACGATAAGTTGTCGAAACATGACCATGGCATCGTTATTCCGTTCCGTTCAGATAATTCGTGGAAAATATAAGGGACAAAGCAGGGGTAAAAAATCCGACGTAAAGCATTCATACGTGAATTTTGATTGAATAGCCATTTTTCGTACTCGACAACACGGCATTTTGAATGAGTAATTTTGAATAAATGTACTTTACAATTTTGCTGTTCCGAAATTAGTCGATTAGTGTTTCTATTTGTTCGACTAAGTGCATATCGATTAATTTTTAGATCATTTCCATGGTTCAAACTGACCAAAAAGTTAATAGTACTTGAAATTGATTGATTGATTAGTGGATCAGGTCCTGAAGATGTCGAATCATTCTTAGGATTCCACGAAATTTTGAAAGACTGATCGAAATTTTCATTTGTAATTTTCCCGATCATTTTCTATTATTTTGAGAGCGAAATACAGTTGTTAAGCCCAAGTGATTTGATTGTTATTTCATTCTTGCATTGTTCATTGATAAAATTTTGATTATTTGGGATGCAAGTCACTTTCATTATTTGGGGTGAACACCCTCCTTGCAACTGCGGTTAGGAAATTGAGTAATAATGGATTTTTCGAAAAATTAAAAATTTCGTCATCATAGTACAAAGAATTTGAGGGTATTTCAAATAGCCAATGGGATTTTACATTTATAATGAAATCGTTATGAACTGAATTTTGAGAGCCAATTGAAATTTTCAATCGCTAGCCATCGAATAAATTTTTGTGGAGTTTCAATTGTCGAATCGATGGTTTACATATGAGAGAACTAGTAATTTGATTATTGAATGCAAGGAAATCCCATGAGATTTTGCACGATGGATCGAAAATTTGAAGCAAAATTTTCTGGATCAATTTAGAAAATTGTCGCAAAATGAATAATGAATTTGGATAGAAAGATTGAATAGGTATTTTGATTTTGTCTGAATCTTTTCTGTTGAGAAAATTGTTACATGTGACACTCAAGGTAGGTTCCCCCCCGGTAAGTACAGTCGTGGAATTTTTGTCAGATTCACAGGGAGTAAAATTTTGGATTAGAATTTGATCATCGAAATGAATTATTTCTTGTGATAGAATGGAAAAATTGGGAAGTAACTCTTCGCTTGATATTGCATAAAGTACTTGAAATACTTCTTCTTGGAGACCTTCAAAATTCTGAGGTGAAAGAGAGTGTATTTCTGCGTACTTAAAAGGTGGTAAAATGTTCTCACTCCATACGAACAGAAATTGAATGTTTTCTACTGCATTAAGACTTTTTTCGTTGTCAATCGATAATTGTATTGGTGGGGAAAACTCGCGTGATACATACGAATTTTCATTTTGGGTGGAAAGATGTGATTTTACGCGCATATCAGTGCCAACTCCAACATCATAATTAATATCACCATGATGATCGAAAGATTGATCTTGGTTCGATCGAATTTGGTGGAAAATGTTTAATATCTCCTGGTTTACGTTACGGAAAGTTTTGCCTCTGCGGAAGATCAAGTAAATGGGGTATTCGCGGGGAGGGTGAATCTCAATTTTGCAATGGAAAGACTTTTCAAAACAGATAGCTCGTATTCAAATTCGTCAGGGCTATCGTATGTCATATAGTGCTCAGAGTGGCGTACCCGTTCTTGCAAACATAGCACAAAATCAGGCAAATTTTCACAATTACGCGGGTGAAGTTCGTCAATTGAATCTACGTAAATGTCCGGGAAATAAGTCACTCCATATACTATATTTAGATAGTTAAGGATATTATGGATAGAGTTGAGAGACGACCGTAAATATGACCTAGCTGGGTAGTCGATCGTCTCCAAAACTGCGGTAATAAATCGATGACATTTCAGATCATAGTTATTCGAAAATGTAGACACGGAAATTTGAAAATCGAGAAATTCTTGTGGGTAATTATGACGTCCACTGAAATACGGAATATTTTCGAATGAGGGATTGATTAAACGTTCTTTGGAATAATCAGCCATTTTGAGAATATTAATTACTAACAGAAGTACGTCACATTTTTTTAAAATTATTTCAATGCAATTTAATTGCTGAATAATTTTGGGTTTGCATCACATAGCGAATGAACGAAAGAGAAAAAAGAAACATGCAATGTGAGTAAGAGGAACAATGAACTCTTGAAATTAGACACGTCTTCACGTTTAATGTCTTTTCACTGCGTTTAGTGTATTTTAGTTTTTGTGTAAAACGGATAAATTCTGAATAATAGCAATGCTGTATAGTTAATTCGTAGAATTTATAGTAACGAATTTTGCAAGAGACGGTAGGGAAAATTCGATAATTGATTTTCAATCAAAATGAAGGACACGAAATAATTGATTAATTATTTAAATAGGTTTTCAATTTGATCGAAAGGAAAATAAAATTTTGAACAAAATTATTTCGGATAAAATTGCTCGTAAATGAGAACCTCTGAAACCCGATGAAACACGAGATGCTTCTGAGATAACGTTAATTCAATGCACGCTAAATGCTGCACGAATTTTTAATTGTGAATTTCGAGCATTTTTGTGGAAAAATTGAAACGAATGGTGTAGAAATAATTTTGTTATTTTTAATTCATTTAATAACTTGTTATATACAAAATCTCTAAAATTTAAAATCTATTCTATTAAATTTTATTTAATGTTCGCTAGACGTATCGAGTTGCTGTGTCTCTCGGACGTCCGCGCGCTGACCTCGAGCGTCAGCAACTTTCGGCGCGCGTGACGACTTCGAGCGTCAGCAACTTTCGATGCGCGTGACGACTCCGAGCGTCAGCGGAGACTCCAAGGGCACGGTGACTAATCTATGCTCGCCATATCATATTTAATTCACATTTACATTACGAAAAGTCTCGCGCGCATGAAATTAAAATGTCAGCATTTCCATACGTGAAGTATCACGCAGAATTTTATTTCTATCCCCGTTTCGCACGTGAGCGCAAAATTTGACGATGAAGCGCCCATCCCCAATGGGTGCATCGAAATGAAGAGCGCTCAAGACGATAGTCAGTCACGATTTTACCATCAAGGGAATGACATAAAATTTGGCTCCTGCACAATTATTCCTCCGCACCCAACAATGCCGTGTACGTTTCCCTTAATCTTGGGCTTTAACCGTGCGGTAAACCGACTTGAGGGCGCGTCCGGAATAACTGCAGTAATAATTTTGATCCGCGACAATTACGCTCAACTTCGTAGTCGCGCAAGTTAAAGCATATCATACACGCGTGTGTTACTCGTTGGACTCATTTGCAAATTCTACCATTAGTTATTAGACTAAAAAATCAAGTTAATTGAAATCGAAGCTAGCCTTTTATAATACGTGAACCAATTTTTAGTGGAATTTAGTGAACTTTATCAACTTATTTGACTTAATATCTCCGAAATAGTGAAATAAATCAAAATTGAGTGACCATCCAACTAATTAGGATTCGCCGCCTCCCGTCTATCCGAAGATCATCGAAGGACGTTGTTAGAAATCAATTACGATTTGATGAGCCGGGTGGTGGGAAGGAAAAGTGAGGTTCGGGCTTACGGGTTGATAATTAGCCGGAGGTAATTTGATGAGTTTTCTTTAATAAACAAATAATTATGCACTGAAAATTACACAACACAGAGTTTAATAAATAGATAATTTCCGAGTGGACTGTATACAAATTAACAAAAGGATAATTTGCAGTGATAATGTTCGATAATAGATGCGATAATTTTCCGGCACTTTCACTCGATGAAGTTCGGTGGCGTACTAAAGATACGACATGCACGATCGTCCTCATGCATGTTCGTCGATGCCCGAAGGTTGCCGAGCAAAATTCGACATTTAGCCCGACTGAAGGATGATTTTCAACATCCCGCCCGCCCTGCGTCACCTCTAGGTGACGATGTATATCTGATGATTATGATGACGTATCACTGTTGACCTTCCAAAAGGTCGTCGTTGATCGGCAAAGGCACGAGCCTGTGGATGGACCGTTGAGTCTCCTGGTTGCCTTTCCTCAGTGTGACAACTCTGGTCAGGTTGTCTTGTCCCGGATGAATTGCGATTACTCGAGCCAGAGGCCACTTGGCTGGTGGCTCCCGCTCTCAATGATGAGGACCAACGAACCGATTTTTACTTCGTTCGTTGGCTGCTTCCACCGATAAAATTGCTGCTAATGATGAATGCACTCTCGTGCCTAGTGTTCCCAGAAATTCTGAAGCCTCTGGCAGATGATTTGCCATCTGTTCAGTCTTGCTGTGTTGATCTGCTGAAGTGAAGGCTCTGGAATTGTCATGAGCGCTTCTCTTATGATGAAGTGTCCTGGTGTCAGGGCTGATGTGTCCTGCGGGTCGTTTGTGAGTGGGCAGAGGGGTCGTGAGTTAAGTATGGCCTCGACTTGCGTCAGAAGAGTCGTAAATTCTTCGTACGTCAAGGTCGAGTTTCCGATGACCCTTCGTAGATGATATTTCGTTGATTTCACTGCAGCCTCCCACTTGCCTCCCATATGCGGCGAGTGAGGAGGATTGAATTTCCATTGCGTTCCGTCGGGTGCTAGCTGATCCCTGATAGTTGCCGATTCGCTTGATGCCTGGTCGAATAACCTTTGAAGTTCTCCCTCTGCCCCGATGAAGTTGACACCCCTGTCGCTGGACAGGGTTGCACAGATGCTCCGTCTTGATGTGAAGCGTTTGTACGCTGCGATGAATCCCTCCGATGTGAGGTCCGTTACCAGTTCCAGATGTGTTGCTGAAGTAGCAAAACATACAAACAGACAGATGTAAGCCTTGTACATTGTCTTGCTTGCCCCTGATCCTCTCCATCTCAGGATGTTGATTGGGCCTGCGAAGTCTACTCCTGAGTGGAGAAAGACCCTCAATGGTGTCACTCGTCATGTTGGCAGCTGTCCCATCAGTTGTTGAGCCCTCAATGCTCGATGACTTGCGCAAATTATGCATTTGATAATGTGGGAGCGTACTGGAGCTCGTCCCCCGATGATCCAGTACCTCTGTCTGATGTGTGCCAAAGTTAGTTGAGTTCCTCCATGGAAGCTCCGTTGATGAGCCTCCGCGATGATGAGCGATGATAATGGCGAGTGACGGGGAAGAATGATTGGATTCTTCTCCTCCGGATCCAATGTTGATCGTCTTAGACGTCCGCCCAATCACATGACGTCGTTATCCAGGTATGGCGTCAACGTTGCCATACGATGATTGGCCGCTAAGGGGTTTCCGTCCCTCAGCGTGTTAACTTCTGCCTCGAAGTAGAGCTGCTGCGTGTATCTGACCCAAAACAGTCTCGCCTCTTCGAGTTCCTCTGGTTCCAATTGTGGAGAATCGGGTAGCGGCTGTCTTCTGAAGCGTTTTGCTGCGCGGTTTACTCAGACTGTAACCCGCAGTAGCTTTGTGAGTGATGAGTATCTGATGATTAGCGCATTTGCCTCGGCAATCTGCACTGGATGTGAGCTGATGATGGGCGGCCTCGCTTCCTGTGCCGCTTCTGATGATACCTCTTTTGATGATGCTAGGTCCATTGATGATGCTAGCCATTGGTCTGGTGGCAGGACAAGCCATGATGGCCCTGTCCACCATAGATGGTGCTCCGCCAGTTGTTTCGGGGTGAGACCCCTTGATGCGCAGTCCGCCGGATTCTCCTTCCCATTGATGTGTCTCCAAGTTGCAGAGGGCAGGGTATCTCGTATCTTAAGAACCCTGTTCTGTACGAAATCCTTCCAACGGGCAGGGTCCCCGTTGATCCAGGTGATGGCTACCGATGAGTCGCTCCATAGATAAATCTCGATGTTGTCCAATTCCAAAGCCCTTTTGACATAAGCCACGAGTTCTGTGACCATGACTGCTGCCGTGAGCTTCAGTCTTGGAATGGTCTTCTTCTTGAGAGGTGCTACCTTGGTCTTGGCACAAACCAAGGTGACAGACGTTCCCGATGTCGCAGCGGATGTACGAAGATAGACCGATGCGCCCATTGCCAGATTTGATGCGTCCGCAAATGCATGAAGTTGAATTTCCGATGTACCGGGCGATAGATGTAGCCAACGTGGTATTGATAGGCTGCTCAAGTGTTGAAGTTGCTCTCTGAATGATTTCCAGCGATCCTTGTAGTCATCTGGAAGTGGATCGTCCCAGTTAAGTTTGAGCAGCCATAATTCCTGGATGAGTATCTTTGCCGTGACGATCACCGGCGCGATGAGTCCCAATGGATCGTAGATTTGCGCAATCTCGGACAAGGTTACGCGCTTGGTGATGGTGTCCTCGGTGAATGTCTTTGCTTTATAATGGAAGGTGTCCGTGTGGGGCTGCCAGCATAGTCCCAACACTTTCACCGTTGATTCCTCGAATTCGATGGTTGGAGCTGATCCTGATGATATTCCGAGTCGCTCTAGGGCTTGTGGTGCATTGCTGCACCATTTTTGCAGGGGCATGCCGCCCGCCATGCAAAGTTCGATGAGCTGCTTGATAATGTTTTCCAGATGCTCTTCTGTTTCCGCGCCTCCGTATATGTCGTCAACATACCGTCCCTTGATGAATGTCGGTAAGGCCAACGGGAATCGATGGCCTACGTCGATGGCCAACTGCCTCAGCACCCTCAGAGATAGCCAAGGTGCGCACCTGGTGCCGTATGTGACTGTCGTCAATTGAAAGTCGATGAGTTGTCCTTCGTCGTCTTTCCAGAAGATCCGTTGATAATCCCAATCGTCTCGATGAACACGAATCTGGCGGAACATTTTCACAATGTCCGCACCAAATACTAAACGATGACGACGTAACCAGATAAGAACGTCGGAGCTGTCTACTTGTAGCTTCGGTCCTGGATGGAGTATGTCGTTAAGTGACACTCCTGATGAGCTGCGATGCGATGCGTCGAACACCACTCTCAATTTTGTGGTCGTGCTGTCTGGTTTAAGCACTCCATGATGAGGTAGGTAATTTGCCTGCTTTGGCTCTGAAGTTGAAGGTGCTCGCTGCATGTGGTCCAGGGCCTCGTACTCTTCGATGAATTTCTTATAGAGGGTATGAGTGACTGGATCTGACGATAATTTTCCCAATAGCTTAGATAGCCGTTTCTTGGCCGTTGATGCTGTATCTCCCAAGGCGGCTGGTGATGATTTAAAGGGGAGACGCACGACATAACGTCCCGACGAATCCCTCTGATGAGTCTCGATAAAGTGTTGTTCGCATTCGGCTTCAGCTTTGCTCATGACAACTGTTGATGATGTATCTAGTAGTAGCTCCTCCTGGAGCCAGAACTTTTTTAGGAGTTCTAATAATTGTTGATTCGCCGTCTGCGTTGATGTTTTGAAGGATGATTTGGCGACGCAGTCGTTACAACAAACTGATCCCGATGCTACCCAGCCAAAAATGGTCTGCTGAGCAATAAGTGCGGTTTTCTCAAACCTGATGATTTTCGCTCCGATGATTTTCCCATAGGCGTCAGCTCCAATGATGAGGTCGATGGCCCCAGGTCTCAAGAATTGAGGATCTGCCAATTGTAGTCCTCTTAGTTGAAGTGGGGTTGATGTGTTGCAAGTGAATGGCGGTATTTCCGCCGTCAACTTGCTCAGGATGTGAGTCTCCACGATGATCTGCACAGCAGGGTCATGTCTCGGTTGTAAGGCGAGTTTCACAACCCCACGTGTATTCCCCGATGCTGTTTCTCCGATGCTGATGATGACCAGTGGTGATGACTTTCGTTCCAATCGCAATTGATTGACCAAGCGTTCTGAAATCAGTGATACTTCGGAACCCTGGTCGATGAGGATCCTTGCTGGCTTTGAGAATCCTTGATGATTGAGGGCGTTGACCCTAGCTGTTGCCAAGACTACCAGTTGTGATGTTCCCTGAGGAATTCGTTGAGCTTCCAGAACGTTGATGGTGTTCACCTGCTTTAATGTTTGTGGATCTGATTGTCGTTGATGAGTGACCTGGTATTTCTCTGATTGTTGATGATGCCCTTGATGAGTGTTCTGATGATTCTCTGATTGTCGAAGATCTCCAACACGCCGTTGTTTTGAATGGCGTTGTTGTCTATCGTGGTATTTCTCTGATTGATGATGACCTCCGAGGTGGTACCCCTCTGATTGATGATGATCTCCAGTCTGATTGTGAGGTGTCGATGACCTCTTCATCTCGATGTGTGATTTGACAGATGATTTGATTGGTGATGCTGTGTCTTGGCCTGATGATGGACCTGATGATTGTAGACAGGCATCTTTCCGTTGATTTCCTCTGATGATTGCGATGACGTAGGACTCAACCCAATTCACCGGAGTCGTAAATTCCTGGTAAATTAGATCAAGCTTCCTGGATGAATTACTGTTGGATAAGCTCGCTAGAGCTCTGTGGATCTAAACCATGTACCACGTGATGATGAGTGACTTGAAGTTGAAGAGCTGATAATGGGTCTGTCGTAATAAGTGTTGATCATGCCGCCCGCCATGCCGACAGCTCCGATTCGTTTTTGATGACTCGAGATTCGACCGTTGAGATCTCTGAAGAGTTGAGAGAGTCATAAATTCTCTCCATCGCCGTTGACCTTGTAGATATCCTTGAAGATGAGTTACATCGGGAAAGAAACAATGGATGAGGGCGGTATCATTTGCCGAAATTGATGAAAGATAAATGATACTTTACCTCTCCATCCAAATGTTTCCTACGTTCCCGGGCTCGGAGTAGATGATCCATTGCGTTGATGTTCTTGATGACTTTCTGAAGACGTAGTGATGTAGTTTGAACGAGTAGATTTCCGAATTTTGATGAATCCGTTGAGAATCCGTGAAAGAGATGATGATACCCGCACGTTGAACGCCGATATACGTAATACGAGTGTAGCGAGAGTGGGGATGCCTCCTCGACTCACGCTGATGAGGTTCACTGCCGAAAGTCGGACGGATTGAGAATGAAGGAAGCCGATGAGTATCAAAATCCACCGAGTGCCAACGATGATTTTCAATTCGCGCAGCATACGATGTATACAAACTTCGATGAGGCCACAGCACTAATCCTCTGAGGGATTTATTCCGGATGAATAGCACTGAATTTTTTCTGGTGATTGTCCACGTTGATTGTCTGGTGAACCCCGAATTGCCTCGTGGCACACAGAGCGTCTATTTCACAAACGCGTTGATTTTCCACAAGTCATGATGCACTTCACCACACTGTCTCTTGTCCCTATCCTTGATGATTATCCACTTTCAACACCGCACTTTTACACTCCACTATCCGGCTTGAAGGACCAAGGTTAGAAATCAATTACGATTTGATGAACCGGGTGGTCGGAAGGAAAAGTGAGGTTCGGGTTTACGGGTTGATAATTAACCGGAGGTAATTTGATGAGTTTTCTTTAATAAACAAATAATTATGCACTGTAAATTACACACCACAGAGTTTAATAAATAGATGATTTCCGAGTGGACTGTATACAATAGAGTGTCCGGGGGGAGCCGGAATTGATCGGCGACCCCCCTCAATGTTGATATTGTGGACGAGCGAAATTACGGCGAAGTATGGGCACTGTCGGCCCATTCTAAGGGGTCACGCAGTGACAATTTCCATTCCCCATAAGAAATACCCAGGGAAAAACTGAACTGAATGGTTGAACTTGACTGTCAGTACAAATTTGCGAGTTTTACCCCTGAAAATGATGGAAATTGTAAGTGTTAGAGTCAATTGAGGTAAGAAAAATTTCATGTCATGATTTCAATGTTATTATAAAAAGTTATTAACAATGAAAATATTAACTTCGATGGATTTCCGAGATGGAGTACTTGTAAAAATCTCAAAATATTCAGTTGACGTTTAAATGGACGGACAATGATGTGGACTCATGTTTCTACCTTTTACAGTCATTTTCTGATGTTTGTAACAATTCTTGATGAAAAAATGCATGAAATCACATTTTCTGAGTTGCAATAGTTTTCACAATAATTACATAGATTCAAATTTTTGTTTTCCAACTTTTTTGAGCATCCGAGCTCAAAAATTACGGATAAGATAATTTTTATACATGTAAAACAAGCAGAGGAAAGCCTGATTTGGTTTTATTTGGTTAAAATTGATTGGAATGGAAGAAATGAATGGAATGATGTGAGAAACTGTGGTTTGATAAAGAACAAGGGCTTTTCATGATGATTCCAAACCTGTCAGCATCTTTCCGAACGAGGAGTGATAGGTGAAAGCAATAAAATAATCTAAGGCTTGTGATGGCTCAGTGGGTAGGACGATGGACTTTGAATCTGTTGACTCGGGTTCGAATCCCCGCCCCTCCAGACTGGCGAGGACTATTGGAAATAGTCGCATATGCGCCGTGAATCCACACATTGTATGTTTATCGTTATTGAGGTAACATTCAAAATGAATAGAAAAATAAAGCGAAGAAAGGCATGTGACTGAAATCGATTATTGCTCCATTAAATATGACTGGCGCTCGTCGTACGCGAATCCCCCTTCCTCACCGCCAAACTAACCCTCAGAATTCGATGAAGAACAACTATTGAATTAGTTGAACCAATATTAGTGGATCGAATATACCGAACATTCGTTGGTTGCATAGGACAGAGAGAAACATCTTGCAAGATACTCTTGTCCTTTCCTCCCCCAATTTCACTACTTGATTCCCAGAATCAAAACAATGTAACAGTTCTGAGTTCTCTATAGCTATTTAATTGTGTGCCTACCTCAGTGTACTCTTCGCATCAATAGAGTACAGATCGTGATTATCACCTCATCTCTGCAATGGGGAGGTCGCGTGCAAAGAAAAATTCTAGTGAAATTTACTTAGTGGGGAGTGTTTTACAGAAAATTGATGGTCGTAGATTACCTACTAATTGTGAAGTGTTGAAACTGTTTTTTTATCATCATCAACAATCAAATAAAACAAAACGTGACAAAGCACTGCAAGTTGCAGATGAAATCTCAATTTTCTGGGATCAATCAACGATTAAAACTTGTCGTCACAGAGATATTGCGGAGAAAATACTCAAATTACGTGGAGAGTGGCAGAACTTACAAAAATGTGCAGCTCGCAAGAATTCAATTACACAGAAAATGAAAGAAGAAGAATTCCAGAAGAAGTTGAATGAATTATTCGATATCACTCATCACAGCTTGGGACCTCTGCCGAATACTATGCAAGATCAATTTCTGCAAGGCCAGCGCAGTAAAAATCGTCGTGGTTTCATCCCAAATGATCTCGTCAATGATGCTGAAAGTGTGACTCAAACGCAATCAAATATCGTGAAAGACAGTGACGAATCGAATGGGGGTATTGCTAATTCTGGTGAGTGGAAAAATGGAATCATCCATATTCAATGTTATAAAATTCGGTTCTATTCTAATTGAATTTTGATCCGTTAACACAGCGTTTATTTGCACGATGGTTTTTTCGCGGTTTAAGATCTTGGTGAGACGGTCAGTGATTCTGGAGGATGGAACACTCCTGAAAATACTCGAGACTACTCAGGTAAATGTAATTCTCGGAAGAATCAGAATCGTGAATGAAAAAAGAAGGATTCTTTAGCGATTATCTTCTTCTGAGGTGCGGATGAAATTTTCAATGTTGAAGAAATGGATGAAGATGATGAGTCTGGTAATCTATCGTTATTNAGTCAATTTTCCAGAAAAAAAATTTAAAAAATGATTATAATTTGCTTCAGTTTCGTATCGAAGTTCAGTATCCACAAATATGTCAGTTAGCGATGATGATGCTGATGATTCAGAGGGGGAGATTTCGGACTATGAAGAGGAACTTGAGAGCAATCCTTGGAGTGAAAACATGAATATCATGACGCCGGAGCTTGTTGCAGTTCTTGACAGAACAAATACGTCCAGTCGTGATGCTTCCTACATATTCGCAGCTCTCCTGAGAAGTCTTGGCCTCGACATTCAGAATTACAGCATTAGTAATACAGCAATCCATGAAAATCGTATAAAAATGCGAATAGAGATGGTGGCTGAGTTTAAAGAAAATGTGGAATGTCCTGACGACTTAGTGATACATTTCGATGGAAAGAAGCTTGATGATGATGATGAAAAGAAGGGAAGTAGAAAAGTGGAAAGACTAGCAATTTTAGCATCAGGTTCTGATACTGAACAATTATTGGGTATCCCAACATTGGAAACGCCCACTGGAATTGCCACCGCTATTGCTGTATTGGAGGCTCTGGACGAGTGGGGGATAACAGATAAAGTCAAGGGGCTATGTTTCGATACAACGAGTGTCAATACAGGTAATGAAATGAATTCAATACTAAAATGACTCGGAATTAATCTAGTCTGGGATTCCACTCGACAGGTCGTAAGAATGGAGCTTCCGCACTAATTGAGGAGAAATTAGGGCGAAGAATATTGGATTTGGCTTGTCGATATCACATCCCTGAAATCATGTTGAGGAAAGTCTTCGAAACCTGCTGGCCAGTAACCGTAGGCCCAAATGTGACTATTTTTGAGAATTTCAAACAAGAATGGCCCAAAACTGATACTTCAAAATTCAAAATCGATTTGGCTGATCCTAAAATTGCTGGGAGAATAGGAAATAAACGACGTGAGATCCTGGAATTCACAAACAAACAGTTTCAGGTATATTGTCGGATTTTATCATTGTAACTGACGTTTGAATTGTAATCTTCATTCAATATGATTCAGTTCTTAACGCAATCGAAAGAAATTTTCTGTTAGAATATTCAATAGATCTCTATTTCAATTCTGATATCTGATTTGCTCTTTGTAAGCACCTTACTTTTTCCTTTTATAGATCGATTTTCTCTTCTATTTCTCTTGTTCAATTGTGTCAAACATTTCCAGCATTTTCAACCACGAGATGACTATCGGGAACTATTAGAATTAGGTTCTATATTTCTGGGTGCGGTACCGACTCGTGGAATAAATTTCAAAGTCCCTGGAGCAGCTCATGACGCACGATGGTTGGCGAAACCAATTTACAGTCTAAAAATTTTTATGTTCAAAGATCAATTTGAATTGGAAGCTTCAGAAGTTGAGGGATTGCGCGAAATATGTATTTCCATTATTCTTCATTACATAGAATATTGGTTTACTGCCCCCAGTGCCATTCAAGCTCCTCTTTCCGATCTAACACTGATTCAACGATTAGTAGAATATTCAAAGATCAATCCAAAAATTGCTAACGCGGCACTTTCGAAGGCTACGGGACAATTGTGGTATTTGTCGCAGGAATTGATCGCTCTGGGGTTTTTCGATGGATCAGTCTCAAGAGATGTTAAGATTAGAATGAGAGAAGCAATGAATATGAGAAAGAGTAAACGACAGAATTTGAAGAGAATCACTGTGAAAACAAAAGATTGTAAATCATTCTTAGCAAAAGATTTAAGCGACTTTGTCACGAGCGAATCATGTCTTTTATTTGAGATATTTGAGATACCCACCAGATTTTTGGCTAAAGATCCCGATGAATGGTCATCTGATAGGGATTATCAACTCGGTCTGAGCAAATTAAGGAATTTGAAAGTGACTAATAATGTTGCTGAGAGAGGTGTTGCTCTCATACAAAAATTCAATAAATCTTTCACTAAGAATGAGGGACAAAAACAATGTTCACTTCAGATTATTCAAAATCATCGAAAGGATCATCCTAATCCAAACAAAAATGAAGTTTACAAGATTGCAAAGAAGAGAATAAAAAAATGATCATTTGTGAATCAAAATGTGCTGCTTCTCATAATTTTTTCTTTTTATTCGAGTCAGTTAGGGTGAACTGCCCATTTGCGGAACACGGCCAAAGAACGGAACAAATTTGATATTTTGGTTAAACTTGTTCATGTACGACAATTCAACACGCATACAATATTTCAATCAAAAAGTTATTGGTCCGGCCATGACGTCATACTGAACATTTTGAGGTCAGAAGATTTTCATAATAAACACTTTGAGGTGTTCCGTTTTTAGGACTAAATGTTCCATAAATGGGCAGTTCACCCTACCCGAATTAGAGTCGATTCACTCATCAAATCTCATTGAATTTAAGTTTCTGAAATGATTTGAAGCATATTTCTATCAAGAATTTTTTCCCGTCGAATTTGTTGTAAATAAAAACATGATTTAAAACTTATTTCTTGGTCTTCTTCTCTTTCAACACCTGTCTCCTAGGTGGACTACAATATTTCACGCTATCTTTATGGTTACTGTCACTTAAACTTAATGCCTTTTTCTTTTCCCAAGGACCGACTGATTCTGGTGAGTGAATCAGGCTTTCCTCTGCTTGTTTTACATGTTTAAAAATTATTTTATCCGTAATTTTTTAGCTCGGATGCTCAAAAAAGTTGGAAAACAAAAATTTGAATCTATCAAATTATTGTGAAAACTATTGCAACTCAGAAAATGAGATTTCATGCATTTTTTGATCAAGAACAATTGTTACGACATTGTTATAAACATCAGAAAATGACTGTAAAAGGTAGAAACATGAGTCCACATCATTGTCCGTCCATTTAAACGTCAACTGAATATTTTGAGATTTTTACAAGTACTCCATCTCGGAAATCCATCGAAGTTAATATTTTCATTGTTAATAACTTTTTATAATAACATTGAAATCATGACATGAAATTTTTCTTACCTCAATTGACTCTAACACTTACAATTTCCATCATTTTCAGGGATAAAACTCGCAAATTCGTACTGACAGTCAAGTTCAACCATTCAGTTGAGTTTTTCCCTGTGTATTTCTTATGGGAAATGGAAATTGTCACTGCGGGACCCCTTAGAATGGGCCGACAGTGCCCATACTTCGCGGTAATTTCACTCGTTCACAATATCAACATTGAGGGGGGTCGCCGATCAATTCCGGCTCCCCCCCGGACACTCTAGTATACAAATTAACAAAAGGATGATTTGCAGTGATAATGTTCGATAATAGATGCGATAATTTTCCGGCACTTTCTCTCGATGAAGTTCGATGGCGTACTAAAGATACGACACGCACGATCGTCCTCGTGCGTGTTCGTCGATGCCCGAAGTTTGCCGAGCGAGCAAAATTCGACATTTAGCCCGACTGAAGGATGATTTTCAACCGACGTTTTCGCCGACTATACCAATTTTGTAAAGTCTAAGATAAGGGTGAGCCTAATTATTTCCACATTAGATTTTCCGGGACAAATGTTCGGCCTCTCTCAATTTCATCGTTCGAATCGAGTCAATCAATTTTATATGCGCTAATCGCCCAGTATCGAATTCCAGAATATTGCGATTTGTGTCAATTAGTTGAATAAATCACTAGTTTAATTTGTTTTGATTTAAAGTATAATGTTCCGAGATCATATATTTCTCAATTTAACAAAAGTGTTTTATTCATGGGGCCATTGAAGTTTTAACGGGAATTCACTTCGGTTTATAAATTATTTCATTTGCCCCTCAATAATCTCCTTCGTACCTCAAAATATTTACATATCCAACGACACGATTCAGTGAGAAGTGCGTAGCACTGCAGGTAAGGGTCCATAGGGATTAGACTCTCAAGCAAAAACCATGTAAGTCTTGTGAGAATAGTCCAAAATTTTATTTGTTGTGAAAATTATCGGACCTCCGTCCGATTTATAACAAACTCTTCCCGATGATTTCCGAAAAATAATGAAATTTCTAAAGTTTGTTGGAGTTGTTGAGGAGGGAGATCATTTTAGTTTCTCATATTTCAAATGTTTTTAAAAGAGTAGGAGATGAACAATAGAGAGAAAAGGAGAATGGTTAGAATTTGTTCAGAAAATAGCCCGAAAACACTGGAATAGATCGAGAAGGAAAATTACTGGGATACTTAAGTATTAGTCAATTTTCCGAGGAAATATTGTGTGAATTTTTGAATGGAAAATGAAAACATCAATTTAAGATAAATATTGAATTTACGTTCATTTTTGACATTCAAAAATGGATGAGAGAAATCGAAAAATATTCCGATAATGAAAATATAAATTTTGAAGGAACTTGGAAAAATGTGGAATTTGAATTGAATTATCAAATATCAAATCCACTTCAAAAAGAAAACTGAATGATAGTGCAGGTGAAGGATCCCACTTCTGACACCAATTTTACTGTGGTAACAGGAAAATAATATTCAACAAATTCAATCATAAATTAAATAAGTTCAATGAATTTTCAAGTTGACATGTTTAAAATAATTATTTTTATTTAGTAGATCCTTACCCTTTGAAGCGCTAGGCGCATCTGTATAAATCATTCAGGCATCTCATGTCGATAATTTAAGTATTTGATAATATTTGAATAATAATAATGAATTCGGGGATTGGAATGACAAGAAAAGATTCGAATTAAATCGAATGATTAGTTTATTGCTAATACTAAGAGATTCTCATCACAGAGACAAAGGAAACGAGTGAGAGATAGAATTCGAACGAAG
Organism: Diachasma alloeum; assembly: GCF_001412515.2. Lineage (NCBI taxonomy): Eukaryota > Metazoa > Arthropoda > Insecta > Hymenoptera > Braconidae > Diachasma > Diachasma alloeum. The sequence continues at coordinate 24,881 of NW_021680484.1, forward strand.
CTAGATTTTGAAATATTGATTTTAAGTAAATATGAAGAAAAATACAATAGGCCAAAATAAACCGATCTTTTCACCTAATTTTACACGAACCAGTGTTTAAAATAATCCAGAATAGTTGACCAGAGCAGTGGATGATTCGATTGAATGGTTTTTGAATTTCACTTGGGTTGTTGTAGAGTTTGATTCACTTATTTCACTATAATCTTTTCTATCTTCTGAGTCTATGGTTTTTAGTTGATTTTTGGTTACAATGTGTCCATGCACTCTTTTCACGATAACGTAGCGAACAATTCGTAGTTCTCCGACCGCTACGTGTCAGGATCTTCAGTACGAAGGTATGCGTATTTGTGATATTATCCCGAATTACTTAAGATGACTCGCGTATACCGGGCAGGACTGATAAACTGATTCCGGGGTAACGTTCACGAGCAGAGCTTAAGGAGCCAGAGCTATTTGACATGGCGTTTTGGCCTCTAAGACGCGACTGATTTGTAATTTTAAGAGAGAATTGTATGCGCCAAAATGCTATGCATTTTCTTGTTGAATGCGCGGTTTTAACCATTCTCAAGGACAATGGTGGCGCGTTTGCCGAGTAAATTGAATTGCTTCGACAGCAACTGACATCCGGTGGGTAACGAATAAATCCGACTTATTGAAAAATAAATTTATTTTATCGAATTAATTTTTAAATAAATTCTATACATGACAGGATGAAGAACTTGAGTACCCACGGCCTGAAGCTGGTAACACTGCCTTGCATCAGTTCTCATGTCCAGCTTCATTCATTCTTGACAATGACAATTCAAACGAAGAAGGGTCTGAAGAACCACTAAGTATGGGCAACCCCGGGTAAGTCAACACTTCCCCGCGATCACAAAGTTTCGCCTCGGTCTCTTTTACGACGAATCTCAAAGATGTTGCCAGTGATGTTGGTGATACCAGCGAGTTTGAAACAGTGAGCTTTCTGCGGCCGAGCTTGATGATGTGAGTCCTCTTTCGACTCCCCTGAGAAGGAGTAATTCACAATTCTCATCACGCGATTCGTCTCCCGGAATTATAAAGAACGCTCAACTTTGTAGCAAAAAAAAACTTCATGAGAAAGCTTCAAAAAACATCACCGTTTCGAATCTGCAATAAAAGCTTTATTTTGCCGGCGAAATTCTGAAAAACATCGAGTGCTGTGAAAATAATTGAGAAAACAGATAGAGAAGGAAGTGTGATTAAGGAGAAAAAATTTATTTTAAAAAAGGGCTGGAGAAATGCTTTCGTATCCTATATGAGGAGATGGGATATATATACAAATGCTGCACCTTTAAAGTGTGCCATTATCGCGGATATCCTAAGGATTCACAAAAAACAGTTTATCATTTTTGAACGGAGATGAAATATTTAAATAACCAGTGTACGAAATTCCGGTGCGTGATCCCTGATATCATTGAAAATCCCTTCAAAATCACAAAAGTTTAGGTTTGACAAATTAAAAGAATTCACCATAAAAGAGGCGAGGTTTACAGGCGTTTTATTAAGGGAAACGATAGAAAAAAAAATGCCGATGCATGCGAACAGGATGCACCGTGTATTTTGCGGAGAAAACTGTTTAAAAGTTTACATATTCGAAGTAAAGAAGCCGGGAATAGAGATGGAGCACCAGATAGACACGTTATTTCTAAAATTGCCAGCGAAATTCTATTAATCGAGAGACTAGATCCTCATCCGTTAGTAGACATTTATGAAATGATGAAAAAATGGGAGCAAGACCCGAAGTGGAAGGGTGAGAAAATTTCTGGATTTATTCAGCGAAAATTTTCAGTAATTATGTATACCGAGAAACAAATTAACTATTTGCTTCTCTTGGACCAACCCATTTTCGCGTATTTTGATGCCACTGGCTCAGTCGTAAAACAATTAGATTCAAGTCAAAAAATTATTCTGTATTACGTATTAATATTACTTGGGAGAGAATATATTCCAATACCCTTATTACATTTTTTGCCAGACAGTCATGCAATTCCCGATCAGGCCGGTCCTCTTCTTTCATATCTACGTGATTTGAAACAATATGCGAAGCGGAAGATAATATTTTCCAAAGTTGAAGCAGACTTCAGTGCTGCAGGTTTTACAGCACTCATACTTGCTTTTCACAAAATGGATGTAAATAGTTATTTGAGGAAGATTTATAACAAATTAGAAGCAGGCGAGACAGTTGAGGATCGAACAATATTCCACATATGTTCTACCCACACGCTAAGAACAATTATAAGGAAGGCGAAAAAATATTGCCCAATGTACGAGCAAAGAAGAGTTGTTCCACGTATTGTTCGTGAATTGATCCATTCTCAAACGTTGGAAGATGCTGCAGAGCATTTTGAATCTTTTATCGCCATATTCCGACTGAAATATTAAATACCGCAATACACGAAGAAAAATTTTTGCTAAAAATTATCCTTCCAGAAGGATAAACGTCTATTATTGAAATTTTTCGTCTGATTTATATCCGGAAATTCGACAAAAATTGATCTTAAATAATAAAATTTATCATATGTAAAATAAATTTTACCCTTCCGTATGGTAATTTTCGCCGGAGGAACCAAAAATTGTCTATACATTTGTCAAAATGTATATAGACAAAGACAAATAATATCCATGTGAATGATAAAAATTATAGTTATCCTGGTAATTATTATAAAAGTCATAAAATAATTTTTATTCACCCAACTCTATTTAATTATACCCATCGTGCGCATCAAAAAATAACCAGATGGGCGCGACACTTTTTACCCTTCCAAACAATAAATTCTGCCAGTAGAATGTCTCGTGGTAAAAACACTTTGAGCTCTGTCGGTAACACTCGAGTATTTTGGAGTATTAACCTCTGCGTGGAAGAAATCTGAGGTAAGGTTAGTATTTTTTACCATTCTAGAACAGTAATTTGTATCCAGATATTTGTAAAAACTACCAAGATATGTAATAATTTTTATCCGCGCGTACTGGCAATTTTTACTCAGATAAGAACAAATATTATCCGGAAAAGTTCATTAAAATTTATCCACACCAAGGATATTTATTGCTCCAAAAATACACTGCTACAGAATTACCCTTCCATCCGGGTAGTTTTTACCTGGATTTCACGATAATATTTACCAAAAATTTCTCTCCGTGTACGAAAAATATTACTCGAAGTTTGTTACTACCGACGGAAAATGTAAATATCCAGAAAAGAGTGACGAACATGACCTTGATGGCGGAACTTATTGTGATGCAGGGAATGCTACTGATAGCGAATATATCCCTCAGAAAAGTAATTGAAAGATGAACAAACAAACAAAAGATGACCAATGTGAAAAATTTAACGATGACACAGAAGATGATTCTATCTGCGACAGGAGAGCCCGGAAGGATTCGCCGTTTGTATAAATTCTTTTTTAAAATTTATGAAGAAGATAACAATAATGCTAATGATTGTATCCGCGATATACCAACAGAAGAATTGGAAGCCAATCCTTTTTATTCTATTAAATTTTTCAATTATCTGATCAATCACATCCTCCCATATGCAGATCTATGGTGCTCATTTTTTATGAAACAATTTGATATAACAAGGTATAGCAATGCGTCGGTAGAAAACTATTTTAAAATTATAAAACATTTCGTTAAAAATGGAAAGGGGAACTGGCAAGTTGGAGAATTCCACAAAATCTTGGAAAAACGAGTCGATGATTGAGGGGATCATAGGAATTATTCCCATTCCACGGAGAGGCAGAAAAGAGGGCGAGCGCAGAGAGCCGAGGAACGAAAAAATTACTCTGTGGATAATGAAAAAGAGGAGGGGAAATCAACAGCAAGTAATCATCGAAAACAGTCGCGCGAATATGATCCGGATCTGGCGACCGAAGGTTGGAGTGACGGAACGTATGGACAGAAAAAGAAAGAAAATATACATTTCACAAAGAGTAAATTGATGAAAAAATCCTCATCCCATTTAGGTAACAAAAATGAAGAGGCAACAATGGAACCTGAGAAAAATGACGGTATCGAAAGGATGGAAGAGATGAATAACTGGCATTACACATCAGAATATTCATTGAAATCTGATGGAATATCTGACGCAGGAATGGAATATGAATAATTATAGAGGGAAGTACAGTTTTGGTCGAACGCACATGATTATATGGAACCGGATTTTAATGAAACGCAATTTTATAATGTCAATGGGAACGATCCCAGTCAGCAAAATTTAGTGCTCAGTAGGTTTTTAGGATATGTCGACGGAATCAAAAGACATGCTAGAGACGTGGCAAGGAACGTTCTAAATATGTTATTTGTGAACAATGTGCCGACTCTAAGACGTCCCAAAGAGCTTCAAATGGAATGTATCGCTATGTGGATGAGACGTCTGAAGAACCTGCCTAGTTTCGTTTCGTGAAACGTACTATAAACCTACAGGAGCGTTATTTGCCGTTTTTCGGCGCATGCATTCGAAAGATTCATCTCTCATATATCTGCAACAATGGTTTCTGGAACCAAAATATGGACTGCTGAAAGCGTAACAAGTACATATACTTTGAAACGTGCCCAAGAAACGTACAAAATATACGTACAATCATTTTCTAGAACGTCATATAATTATCTTTGTGGACGTTGTAAGAATCTTTAGTAGAATGTCTCCGATCTGTTTTGCAGTACGAATTGTAGACCATTCGTTATTCTGTATATATAAGCGATTCAGGGTGCTTCTGGGGTTTTAATAGAAAAAATACCTTTTTGCCTTATAGAGAAAATTTTTATTTAAACATGAAGGAGCAATGGTTAATGATATAAAAGTTGAAAGGGATCAACCTTGTAAGATATAGGTGGGTAAGGCAGAATGGACCCTTTTGACTTGTTTTCAAATGTTCATATTTGAAAAAAAATCAAAAGGGTCTGTTGTACCCACCCTCCCCTACCAATAGAATAATTATGTGGAAACAAAATATCGACGTGATCGGTGATGATAATATCATCATTCACCGATTACGTAAATATATATGTAAATTGTGTCTGTTGATTGTGTCCAAATATAATTATCATTATTGCTTTAAAATTGTGAATAGGGTAGCTCTCATTACCATATTGCTAATCTCCAAATCTTAAATTTAAATAAATCGGAATTAACATAATATCGGGAATCTAAATAAATCTTAAATTTGAATAAATCGAAATAAACATAATATCAAGAATCTAAATAAATCTTAAATTTGAATAAAACGACATAAACATAATATAAAAAAATAATAATATATAGAAAAGCATGAGAATCATATCGATGAACATCTTACATTTTCAGAGTAATGTTCATAATATCAATATAAGAAATACATTTTGGCATTTTCACAGTATGAATAATGACTAAAAACGACGTTGACGAGATGTGAGGTCTGTTGGATATAATTATACTGCAGGTATGTAATTTCATAAATATCCTATATACTTCATATAGTGTCCAATAAAAATAAAATAATGCTTTTAAAATGATCATAAATGCAAAACCAATACATACACTTATTTTCAATGATCGAATTTGGTAGTGAAATGGTAAACCGTAATAAATCACATCCGACGTTTCTGGTAATTGTCGATTTCTCTTGAGGAGAAGTTATTTTCGGCAAAAATGTCAGAAGGTCTTTTATGTAGATGAGGAAACGTTAAACAAAATATGTCTCTTAATTTTTTCCCTAGAATCTCTCATTATAAACTTAATTCAACATTCGGAAAGGTGAGAAAAATTGAATTATACGGGTCTATCACTTTACGAATGAATTCTGCCCATCAACGACAATGTGTTAGAAATTGAAAATTTTGTACCTTAAATTGGAATTGAAAAACTTCATATTAGATAAATATTAATGATAGGGGAGAGTGGGGCAAAATGGAACGTTTCTCATCGACTTGAATTCTCGATATCTCTGTTTATAAACAAAGATATTGAGAATTAAAATGGATCGAAAACGTTCCATTTTGCCCTACTCTCCCCTATCCAAGTGGGACAGTCCCTTCAAGAAAATTAGTTTCCGGAATATAAATTTTTTTAGCTTTTTATTTTAATATAAAGAATGACTAATCTCACTCTACTGAGATTCATCGGTGAATCCAATTTAATACAACTGAGAATAATCTATTCAATGAACATTCACCATCATTTGTTGATTTGGCAGGTTACTATTAAAAATTATGTCTATATTAATCGTTCCCTAAGTCATATTTTCCATCCGATTTTAATGGAATTGGACTTACTTTGTTCGATATTTGCCAACAGATTCCCGAAGGATTTAGGCCCAGTAATTCCATTGAAAGCGCATAAAGACTGTCACTGGATAAAACGTTTATAGAAAAAATGTGCAGTAGTATATTTTGCGATCTCAACAAAGACAGTTAATATTCATTAAATCGCTTCATTTCAGTTGTATTACAACTTGAAAAACCCCAGTAAAGGGAAAGCTGGCACTCCGCATTACCAATGAGAAAACATTGAATTTTTAAGAAACCAATGGTATTTCATGGAGTGTGTATCACTTGTATATCTTCAATGATATAGCCAGTATAATTATATTCAACTGACCTCGTTAGACCTAACGCAAAAAATATAAAGAAATTAAAATATAAAGAAATTATAATATAAAAAATATAAAAATGGAAGAAATGAAAAAAGACAACCCAACGCAGCGGTTTCTCTTCTAAAATGCGGGACATATCGCAATAAAACGTGAACTGAGTCAAGCGATCTGAATAGTGGTGGCGAAGTTGAATGTTTTATGGGAAGATCAAATCATAAATCCTATTGAAGCGACTTAACACATCATTAGAAAGCATTAAGGCACAATCAATTAATTGAAAAAATATAGAGCTAATAATAACGCGGATAGAGTGAATAATCTCGAGGTTGCATTCCTTCACTTTCAGGACTCTAAATGACGTGTTAGTTGATTATGTCACTAGTCATTATTCTTTTGCTTCTAATCCTCGTGAAAAGAATGTAGGAATTTCCAGGATATTTCATAGATAGGAGAGTAGAGGTACGATTATCTTCCCCTCCCCAATTTAATCAGTTTCATTTGCAGCATTGTTTGGTCTTGCGACATTATCCAAAACATCATCATGAGCTTCAACCTCCCCAATATCTTGTAGCCCTGGTAGCAAGTCTTCATCGGCGGGAGCTTGTTGAACAGGTGCATCTTGGCCAAATTTCTCCTCCAATTTGGCTGCTTTGACGAGTACCCTCATGATTTTGTCTTTTATCTCTACCCTCGTCCATTTGCCTGCTACTGCCTCGATGGCTCCGTCTGAAATTCATAAGTAAGGATCATTGGCTATCAATTTAAATGTTTTTATTTCAAGAACAATTCACTCACCCATTACAGTAGTGGACAGCTTTGGAGCAATTTTGTTGAGCCCAATTTTGGCTTTGTTTCGTCCGTCCCAGTTCAGTAATTTCATGAGGGATAGGTGGAAGATGCTACGCATCATTTGTACTGCTGTTGACCATGAGGATTTGTCAACGTGTGTTTTCAAACTGGACTTCTGCAAGAAAGGATCAGCAAAGCTCAATAATTATGGTGTGGAATTATATATTGTTCTATGAAGACATTGCCCCCTATTTCATAATGGTATATATTCTCCATTCAAGAATTTTAGACGGTATTTTCTATTTTTCTGACCATTACATGAACAATATGATTGATATTCATTATCAGCATGCAATTATATAAAATAAAAGTTACATGTTTACACTACCAAGATTGTCTAGAGATATAATATTACTTCAGCAGGAAGACTACGGAAGAAATGATGTATCAGAGATACTTACTAATTTATCAATGATCTCTGTAGTGAGTAAATTCTCCAAGGCTTTGATATCGTCAATTGATTTCAGTGGGATTTGCACATCGCCTACTTTGAATGGTTCCACTCGAATTGTCCTTGCTGCAGTGGTGGCTTGGAGTTCTGCACGCAGTGTATATAGCGACTTCAATACTTTCGTCTGATATTTCACTGTAACAGAATACATTGAACATTTACATTTTGAACCATATACAGAGTTCATGCGAACAATCTCAGTCAAATACTAACGGGTTGCCTCAGCATTGCGTACGCAGGTTAAACAGGTACAGGCTTTGCATTTTTTTGGAAGTTCTCCCACAATCTCTGGGGGGGCCTCAATAGTTGCTTGTGTGTGGGCTATGGATGGTGCGGTAGTGCTGGTTTTCTTTTTCTTTGTCATAGGTGCTGATCCACTTGGCGTAAGGTGGGCAAGTTTCGTTTGATCCACTTTATATTTGTCTGTTGTGGCGAAAGGCACTACTACCAAGATTCAGCAAATCATCTTCCCTATCTTTGCATTCATCCAAAGTCCCTACGAATTCAGACAGATACAAAGCTTTTAATATATAATACTTTTAATTTACAATATTCCTTCAATATTCTTCACCCGCTTTTAATTCATAATTATTCCTTTATTCTGAGAGAATTAATTGTACCGCAGATTTTTGTTATGATACTTTTTTGTAATATCCGAGATCGTCTCTGAGGCGGGCCTCTCCGGCACGGAGTTAAGAATTGAATCAATAAGATGTACATATCACTGTATACGAACCTCTGTACAAGATCTTGATGAGGTAGGAATCCCAAGTTTTTTCGTCAGGTTTATCTCCTTGAAGTCTCGCCTTCTTCAGCTGCTTGCTAGAGTAGTGACTAGGCCAGTAACAAAACAGCTGATCTTCTACTGTCTCCGTCCAAAATTGTGGAACGACTGATGTTTCCGTGGGATCTGACTCGAGGAATTCCACCACATGAAATAGGGGACTTCTGAAACGCCACAATAAAATTAGTCTTTGAAAAAACGTCCTTCGTTTTCCTGAATTAACTCATATTTCATCTTCGTTCCCTTTTCGTTTCTGCTGTTTTCCAGCGTCTCTACCTGACAATCCATTGGACATCTTCGACAGGAGCATACTTTATCCCTCGATTGACCTGCATAATTGTACAACCGTTTGATAGATATTTTACACTTGAGTTTTTATATCGAATGATGATTTTATTAAACTGGCATATTACATTGCCTTGATATTCTCATATGTAACGATAATAACTAGTGAGGAGAATTTAATAAACGCATATCTAGGAAACGAAACACCGTGATTTGATAGTGATTTCCATTATATATCACTACTATGCAATGGAAAACTGACATAGCTATTTTCTTCTTCTTTATAGGGTAATAATAGCGCCTTGCTTTTAATCTCTGTAGCTAGAAATGATATTGGACGGCATGACAACTGTTCGGTGATATGAATATCAAATAGGGAAGAACGTTTAGGTTTCTTATATAAATCAATATGCTTTCGGAACTTATTTCCAATGCACAATAAACCACAGTCAGTGAGAACGAAATTTTTCAATAGTACGACCGATGAATTATTTAAAATGTTAGCATTATTCCCTTTCTTGTTTGATAAAATCGTTTTTTTCCACCGAATTCTTCCATATTGTGGCCCTCCGAAAGCGAATGTCGGACCATTGTCATGGCGTGATGTTGCAATGACTTCATATAAGGGATTTCGTTCTGGCATCCCTTCAAAAGAACTAATATTATGTTGCAAGCCATTCTTTGCAAGCATTCGATGCACATACTGTTCAAGAGGTTTATTTTTTCCTCTTATTAGGCTTTTGATTCCGCCCAAAGCATTCTCGAACGGAAATACGGAGAAAAATTCAATAGGCCCATTACGCAAGACTTCCTCTGCAAAATGAATTAAGTTGTGCACATTATAGGTTATGAACATTTCCCCGAATCGTTCTTTACATTTCTTTACAAATTTCACCAATAATTTATGAGCATTATATGTGATGTGCAAGTCTTCTCGACTTAGTATTGTGATGGCAACATGTAACAATTTGAATAATTCGTATTGCGGCTTTGGTATATAGTTTTTTAGAACAATAATTCCAAGGTATAGGATAAATTGGCGATATTCGGTCGCTTTCCATCGATCCAGCTCTTTGAAAGCGCGCGGCTTCCTACTGAAATCGGAGGTCCACATACAATTAATGGAAAGCAAATACTGACTCATCACATTTGACAGCGTCGCAGATATATGAAATTTGAGGGATGGCCCTTTTAGCCAAGTGCGAATCAATTTGCGAACGACCCCTAAGTAGATAAGGTACATTCCATCCAATGGAAATTGAGAAATCATTCCGATTCCCAAATCTATTAATGGTGATTCCACTCTGACGTGATCTTCATTTACTTCATGATGGAAATTCTCGTCAGTGCGAGTAGGAGCATCTAGATCCGGGTACACTACGCGCTTAAGCCACAGTCCGTGGGTTATGCATCACTCACAGCCATAATAAGCATTGTGTTTGGCAACCCCTTTAATGTACGACCTTGCAGGAGCATCACATACAAAATTTCCAATTTTAATACATATTGTTGTCCCTCCAATGGTAATGCCCATTTCCATGAGTGTATTCAGTTTCGGAACAAAGTCTTTGAAATAATCACAAAGTTTCGCTTTCTCAGACCCACTATAAACGATACAGGGCAATGGTTTTACGTCGCGGATTTCTTGGATTCTACACAATATTGGCCAGAACTCTAAATTCGTACTTTTAAACACTTGAACTCCATCAACCCCAAAATCTAGTGTCAGTTCATTTGGAATTCTTTCAATAGAACTCAAATTTTTTTGCAACATAACAGCAATTCCAAAATTATAATAGGTGCCAATACCTATTTTCTCCACCACGATTTTCGGGGCCCTTGAATGATAGCCCTTGAATCTTTAGGCAATTCTGGATGGAATTCGCGCAAGTAGAATAATAATCTACGTAGGGTACTTTGAGCCACATTGCATTCAAGTGAAAATATCTTCAGTACATCTCTCAAAGTAAAATTGCGATCAGATCCATTATGCCCCAGAACAATCTCGTTAACATCCGCATGAGCTGCGGTATCCACGTCGCTGCCATCGGAAGTATTCCACATTGCATCGAAGGAATCATAATCACTATTGGCCTCAACGCCTTTCTCGCTATTACTGTTAGGTGAAAGGTCGGATATACTCATCTCGTCTGAACCGTTATTAAGGCTCGTTAACAGATTCCCATGGGAGATTTTTGAATTCAGAAGGACGATATGCTCGGTCGCAGTATCATCGTCGATCAACAATTCCTGCAGTGTACTATAGTTTCGTACATTGTTATCGCTTGGACCCGGTGAATGCGGGTCGCGCTGCAGCGCATTGAATGAGTCATTGCAGTCTTATAAATAAATTTCATTCATTTCTTGCATAACAGCATTCTTAATGAATTTATATTTGCTCGTACGTCGCTAAGAATTAAATTTTTTGGGCAAATTCATTTCCGTTACATTAATATGGGGTTCGAACCGGCACGCGAATGAAAAAAGAAAAACAAAGACGGATGTAGAATGAGTTCGGTTATTCCAAGGGATAACATTCCAATGACAGTCCTCTGCACGGAGTTTTCTTGGTTTCTGAAACTGGTCCATGGAGTTATGCTATAGATCTCTCTCGAATTATCAATTAGGATCAGCCCCCCCCCCCTCCCGAAAAAAAATCCTAAAATACGAACTCCCCATCTACACGTACAGAAAAGTTTTATAAAACTTACCTTTTCATTTTATAATAGTAGATTATGTTACAAGGCCTGAAAAGCGTTTTCCTGACAAATTTTAATATAATCCGCGCTAAAGGCGCGGATTAAATCAAATTTGTCAGAGAAATGCTTTTCAGGCCATGTGACATACGCTGCTTTATGTCACGAGGCCCGACCAACCGAGTTCTTGAAGGGCCTAGGCCGATAAATGGCACTTAGCAGGCCTAGACCCGCAAAGTACGAGGTTAGGGGGGGGCAAGTGACATAAATGTGTATTATTATGTTGAACAATAAACTATGATATATAAAAATCAAGTTTTATTTCCCGTTACAGAAGTTTTATTTTGGTAAAAATAAATAATCTCTAACTTGAGTAAAATTTTACCCTCCAAGTTCAGTAATTTCCCAGTAGAATTTTTGTGGATATCTCCATAAAAATGACTGGATTGGAAAGGTAAAATTCGACTTGCAGTAGTATGGTCCAACTCCAAACTAGTCGTTGAGTGGAATTAGAAAAAAACAATGTTATGGAGAAAAAAATTTAGTTCATACTCGGGTTAATTTTTAAGGATTAAGTGTAATAAATTTGTCAAATTTCTTTCTTTTATTGTATTAATTTGTTGGTGCGTTGTGCGAAAAAATATTAAAAATACCTTGAAGAAATTGGTATTTCTAAACTAGTCACATATAACGAGCTAAGGGTGGTCTGAAATGAGGATAAATAATTTCTAAAAATCTTTCTTAATTTTTTATATTTTTTAGACCGACCCCGCTCATTATATCTGGCTAGTTTAGAAATAAAAATTTTTTGAAGGTAGTTTTGATCTTTTTTAATACTCTTTTGGCTGAGAATTCATGGAGCAAAGTTTCCCCCCATTTTTTCCGAGGCCTTTTAGTGACTTTTCTTTTGTTTTGAGCAGCTATTATTGAAATTTTTTTGGCGCATTTTTCAAGATTTTTTCGGTACTACAATCTTTTTTCTAACCTGAAAATCCAAAAAATATGTTATTTGACCATAAGATTCTGAGTTATTTCCTATTTCGTAATTAATTTTTATTAGCAATACTAGATCGTTAATTGATCACGAATTGCTCCAGGATATTCATATTGATATGAATTCTCATTAAAAATTTACTTTATATTCTAATCTTTGAAATTCATTCATGCCCATACTACTTCAAGTTAGAGATTGTTTATTTTTATCTGGACAAAATTTCTATAATGGAGAATTCAATTTGATTTTCATATGTCAAATGTTATTGTTTAACATTCAATTTTTACTAAATTTCTGGAAAGAGATGAGGAAAAAATAAATCATAACACACGGTTATCAGACGAAAGTGTACCGTTTACCAAACTTTTCTCTCCGTGTATGAGTTACACCACAACCCCATCAGTTCGAAGTTTATAGTGTTTACAACAGTTCAAACGTACATAACAATATTCAACTTCATAATTTAAGCTGTAAATTCTTCAATGGTGTTTATATTTTGTCTGCCTAGGGAGATGGAAACATACTTTGGAAAGGATATAGAAACGATGGACAGTGGTCCACTGATACCGGTATGCAAAAACTGAAGAGAAAAACCTACCGCATTTGCTAGCAGATTCTATTGGGAATTCTGTTTTTTTCCCGATTGCTACGGAAAATTTTCAAATTTCGAATTTTTTCAAATCGAAATATCTAATCAAAAAAATTGGATAGAAAACACTCGAGAAATTTTGATTTTTATATACAACTTATTCTATTCAGATTTTTTCATCAAAATTCCTCGGTATCAATTTTTGAAGTATTTGTTATTGGATTTATTGAATGAGATATTAAAAACAACACAGCCAAAGAAACTTGGAAAAATTATGACGGGGAATTTCTATGGGAATCTTAACAGAATAAGGGGTATGGAAATTCAAAATCTATTGATTTGTCTATCAAATGTTTTCTATTATTCACATCTATCTATTCTATTTTTTTTTAACGCGCAAAAAAGCTGCGAAATGCCTAATAGAGATCCTCAAAAAGTTAATGGAATTTTCGGTTGCCAAAATAGGCCTTCAAAATTATCGAATATCGAATTATTAAGGGTCCAGGATTTTCAGAAGATTATTTTTTTCATTCTGATTTCGGCCTATCATCGTGTGGTGTTTGGGTTACGTGACAAGAATATTAGGGAAAACATCTGTTTCAAATCGGAAAAAGCAATTGACAGGCAACTGTGCAACTCGGCCGATAATTATCAAAATAAAACCGACCGGGCCGTATGCACTAACCCCTTCCCGTGGTCACTAAGATATGGGGGAAATTTTATCATTGGATTTCATGTTTTTGGGGATGGAGAACCCAAACTTATTGATGCTTCATACCTAGCGCTGCGCAAACAAACATTATTAATAATTGAAAATTTTATTTGCTGTTTACCCATAAAATATTGGACATACAAAACAAAGTTGATATGAAAAAGGTTCATCTACTGAAATTACATAAATTTGGTCTTTTGCTTTTTTAACGTATTTTGATTATTTGCGGAGATATTTGCATTCAACCATGTCATCAAGTGTCGCGCCGACTGCGTCCTCGCCCACCTTGGGCCCGGAAACTTGTGGCTATGGTTAAATGCAAATATCTTTCCAAATAATCAAACTACGTAAAAAAATCCAAAGACCAAATTTGGGCAATTTCAGTAGATGAACATTTTTCATTTGAACTTTTTTTTGATATGTCCAATAGTTTGAATAAACTGTAAATGAAATATTCAATTGTTAATAACTCTTGTTCGGGCACCGCTATGTATAAAACATCAACAAATTCGGCTTTCTCACCCCGAAAACCATGAAATCCAATTATAAAATTTCCTTGACAATTAGTTACCACGGCAAGAGGGTGTATACATGGACTAGTGAAGGTGTGGCGTAATCCCGAATACTGCACTCTTATTGGTCGAAATGAAAAGAGAAAAAATAATCATATGTAATCATATGTATTTTGGTCAATAGAAGGCACCCTGAGACAAAAGCCACAGTTAAAAATTCAAAACTTTTCAATTGACACAATAGAATTCGAGTTTCAATCAGACATCAGGAAATTATTAAGAAAGTGGTCGCATTCCTGCCCCGAGCCTGTATTTTTGAATGAAAAAGGGGGAATAATCATTCTAATGTGAATTTCATTACGTTCTCAATAATCCTCACTGTCCGCACGTGATTTGTGCATTGGTATTGTAAAAGAATAGGCCGTTGTATTATTGTTTCAAATGGAAAATTATTATTGCTTCTAATTTAATTATTAATGCTTCGTTGTATAATTGCTTCTAAAAGAAACTCCTCACTTCGGTTGAAATATTAATTGTGCGCCTTACTCCAATATTGAAAACCAACTTCGAAAAGATTATAAATATTTTTAAGAAGGATTTTCAAAAAATACTTACCCAGTTATATAAATTGAGAAAAATCCAACACAATGTTTGTCAGAGCACGCACGTGCACTTCTTGCGATAATACACATTAATGAAAAAATTTTCGAGGTGAGAGAAGATTCAGCACTATATAATCACTGTGCCTCTTATTACTGACTCACAACTTGTGACTGAAGCGTTTGGGCTGTGGACTGTCTCCAAGTACTCCTTCAGTCTTCACCAGTGAGGAAGAGTATGAATCATCGGGAACTGTGTCCCTGCCATTGGCTACTGGCTCTATGCGCGAGTAAAACTTGAACGTCATTGGCTAGTTCCAACCTCGGTTGGCCAAAGCAACGGAAATTTTACGCTCTCATGTGGTTTACCATTGATCGAGGTTGAGTCCTCTGAGGGCGAATAGTAAGGGTAGGAGTAACTGGAGGGAGAAAGGCCCAAGTAGGTGATTGGTTAGTTTCAGGTGAGGGATGACCCTTGAGGTTTGAACTAACCAGGTAAGAAGGAGGTATAGATGGGTGAGGGATTCTAGGGAGTGAGGTACTTGGGAAATTCCCGAAGAAAATTATCAAACGTTTTGGAGGGAGTTGGGACCAATAAAGGGGATTTGCAGGTCCGTTGGGCTTCCGCAGAATTAAAGTAATAAAAGCACAATAAAGCAATTGAGAAAAGGATACTTGGAATGCACACATTTGGGATATGCGGGAGTGTAAAATAAAAGGGTTGGAGAAAGTATTTCGAGAGGAAAACAAAATTGAAAGAATGTAGTACACAAAGTGTAGGGGAAGAGAAACTTGACAGGGTCTGTTTGTCGTAAAAATTTTCAAACATGTGTCTGTCGTAAAATTCGAGGAGAGTCTGAAGGACCTGACTGCACTAATGTTAAACCGTAACATTTTGTTGAGTTGAATAGAGTCTTTGTTCTGCTCAAGTTAAAGAAGTTTTCACCATTGGATAGAATAGAATATATGTTTAGGTTAAACAATGGAGATGCTTGAGTGTAAATATTTAGTTAACATAGATGATATAATTTAAAAAATAATGAATTATTTGAGAAGAAATTTTCCGAAGACCTGTTTCGTAAATTATTCTTTCACCTCCCCCCCCCCGCATCAAAAAATACTCCCTTGATTTTTTTTTCAGAAGTCAGTTGTTTCATTAATTAAAATTGACCACCCAATCCCTGAATCGTTTGACCTTGATAATCACGGTATAATACTTCAGTCAAATTATATCTGTTGTTTGAATGCCTCCCCGAGAAGAAAATTTTTGAAAATGATTTTTCGTTTTTTAGCTTCTTTTTTTTTCATTTTTCAACTAAATTTTGCCATAGTCTAATTAACGATCCAGTTCTCGGATCGGGATAAAAAAAAATCTGATTTTTCGTTGTTTTACTTTCTTTATTTTCCCTCTCTTGAATTTTCCATGTAATTTGCATATTTTGAGATGCAATTTGCAAGTACATTAAAAAAACACAGTTTTGCAGGTATATATGACAACTGAATTAATTTTTGATTGAATTGAGTAATCTAACAACAAATATAGACAATTGAGAATAACTATAATTTTTTTCGATTTTTTAGCGTTATTTGTTAACGTTAATTTTTAATAATCAGAGGATTCTTTCACGAAAAAAAAATTCCAAAATCGGAAATTTTTTGTTTATATTCCTGGTAAAAAAATTTGTCAGAAGTAAATTTTCTATACCATCCTTTTGAAATTTCTGTTCCTTTGTTGTCGAGATTAATGGCTAATGCACAAAGATTTTTCGGTGTACTCGATAATATCAATTCCATAATTTTTTAAAATAGGAATATAAACTGATAGCTTTGTGGTCCATGGATGCCTGAGAGGCAAAGCGGTGTTGCCACATACACCCCATCACAAAAAGTTCCTTAGAAGTATAGGATTTGTTTATATGACCTCATACCTTCGATAAGCTATATAAACAAATCGGCAATCGTCTTCTACACTAAGAAAAACATACTTTGAAAAGTAAAAAGAATCTTCATTAAAAATTAATTAATTTTTATGTTGCTTTTCTGATAACTTGGAATACTATATTAATTGTTCGTTACTTCGTATGAACTCTCACTTAAAAAATGGGTAATGCAATTATTATTTATTTGAAAAAAAAAATTCCTACTATCTTCAACGAAAATGGAGGACTGTATATAGGGGTATTACCTGGTTGCCTGGACTGGAGATTTACACCTATAGGCATTTTCACCCGGTAAAAGTATTTTATGACGGTCCCCAAATACTGGTAGTCATAAAGTACACCTTCGTCCCAAAGAAAATTACTTCGAAAAGGGGGAAAACCCTTCCGGAAATAAATCATTAAAATTTTTTGGACAATTGAAAATATGTTATTAAACAAATATTCAGTAGTAATGAAGTTGATAAAATTAAAAAAATGCAATTCATCAAAATCCATTAAAATTGTGATTCATCGTTATACATTTAAACTTTTCAATTAAATCGGGGGTGTAGAGACATTACTATCGTCGAAAATACTAATCCGGAATAATTACCACTGTAGATCAATTCAATACTGTTATCAATCAATATCAAACAATCTTATCATTTATTATACAAACAAAAAAAATTCACGTCGTTTAATATCCGGTGTCTTTGTTGAACGTAATGTTTTTTAGGAGGGAAAGGTCGAGGGGAAGGGTCATATAGACGCACGCGTAGCTGAAATTTGCCTAACCGTTATGACCCTCACGGGTACTTGGATGGACGAAAAAATATGCGGAAGGAAGACGGCACTGAAAATCAGGCTACAAACAAACCCCTCAAAGGAGCTTTCGAAAAGGAGTAAGTGACCAACGAATGTCTTGGTGAAGAGAAATTTTTGGTAAAAATAACACTTCCAGTAGAGGGCATTCAATAATTCCGTCACGCTATTAGGGAGGACAGGGTCCCGTATTTTGTGACGATTTGCGATAGTGTGGGAAGGAGGGGGGNAAAGGAAAGTTACGTATATTAAATAATATTAGGAGAGGGTGGGGCAAAGTGGATCGGCGGGGCAAAGCGGACCACCCGGGTAAAACGAGTATAGTGGATAATTATTGGAGGGGGGGGGGCGACCCTGCGGTTCTTTAGCCAGTATTGAAGACTAAGCTACATCAATCCGCAGCACCATGGACAAAAGTCGAAAACAATGCAAAAGACACCGTTATTCCACTTCGCCCCACCCGCTCCGGAATGAAGAAGGAAAAAAAATAGAGGAGTGTAGGGCAAAATAGATACCTTTTGACTTATTAAAAAATGTCAATAACTCCGCAACAAATCCATAAAATTGAGCTTAATTGATTTGTTTGGTTTTTTACTGAAAAAAAATTATCCTATTTCGTCGATAATTGATGATTTATTAAAATTTTGTCAACAGTCGAAAGTGTTCATCTTGCCACACACTCTGTTTTAAAAAATGTCTATTTGCAACATTTACTTTTTGACGTAAAGGGGGGTGTCTTCATATTGCGATGTATATAATATGCCAGGCGTGAGGGGGGGGGGGGGGATCTTCCGTTTGTGACGGTCCTGTGATGGTGGGAAGGGTGATAGGTCTGAAATGTCGAAAAATAACACCTATGGATAAATTAAATTTTACCCTACTGTGGGGTAATTTCCCCAGACCGAAAAAGCAAAAAGGTTTAATCATACATTTTTGACAATGTATAGAAAGTGCGACAATCCTTCGTGGTAATACTGGGCCGTTCGGGCCCAGTCGGTAAATGTAGGAGAAGTTAGTAAATTTCACCCTTCTGGTATAATAATTTTCATAGAGATATTTATAAAAACTCTCAGGATGCATAATAATCATTGTATAATACTGATCATTTGTATGTAGATAAGGATGAATTCTCTGCAACAATGCCCCTCAAAATGTATCCACTCAAAATATTTATTGCACCAACCCCCACTTCTCTTATTTTCTATAGGCTCTCGGCGTCCCCACTCTGGTTCCGAACTGCCGAACACCGCTTCGGTCTTATTAAAGTAACTCTTTCTTTTTTCTTCTATTGTTCATTGAATATTCTTCACATTGTGGATAACAATATTCTAAAAATATTATTCCAACATTATTTGGGATTGTAATAATAACAGCCTTGGGATTTGTAACAATTTTCTATTTAGGTTGGTCTAAAATATCCGCCATTTTTAAAAATTTTTTTTGCGATTTATGACAAATTATTGAGCTAATTGACGCTCAAAAATGTAGCATTTTTCCGTTGCGTTATTATTTATTGACTCTCAAAGTTTCATTACTGTACACCCATTTTTTGGCATTTTTTCTCCGTTTTTATGGAAAGTTACAAAACTTCAGAACAAATGCAGAAAAATGGGTGTATGGTAATGAAACTTTGGAAATCAATAAATACAACGGAAAATGAAAAATGCTACATTTTTGAGCGTCAATCATATCAATAATTTGTCATAAATCGAAAAAAAAAGAAAAAAAATGGTGGATATTTCTCTCAAGCATCCATGGACCACACAGCTATTAGTTTATATTCCTATTAAGAAAAATGATGGAATTGACATTATCGAGTACACCGAAAAATCTTTGTCCATGAGCCATTAATCTCGACAACAAACGAACAGTAATTTCAAAAGGGCGGTATAGAAAATTTACTTCTGACTAATTTTTTTTTATTGGGAATATGAACAAAACATTTCCGATTTTGGAATTTTTTTTTTTCGTGAAAAAATTATGATTTTGATTATTAAAAATTGACGTTAACAAATAACGCTAAAAATCCGAAAGAATCATAGTTATTCTCAATGGTCTATATTTTTTGTTAGATTTTACTCAATTCAATCAAAAATTAATTCAGTTGTCATATATATCTGAAAAACTGTGTTTTTTTAATGTACTTGCAAATTGGATCTGAAAATATGCAAATTACATGGAAAAGTCAAAAGAAGGAAAATAAAGAAAATAAAATAACGAAAAATCAGATTTTTTTTCATCCCGATCCGATAACTGGATCGTTAATTAGACTCAGATTAGACTAGAGTTAGCAAAGTTTAGTTGAAAAATGAAAAAAATGAAAAAGAGGTGAAAAAACGACAAATTATTTTTAAAAATGTTCTTCTCGGGAGGCATTCAAACAACAGATGTCATTTGACTGGAGTATTATACCGTCATGATTAAGGTCAAACGATTCAGGGACTGTTCAAGGGAATATTTTTGTCAATCAGATCAATAATTGGTCATGAATCGCCAAAAAATTAAAACATGGCAAATAGGGGTCGAAAATCCTCAGAATTGAAATTTGAAGATGATGTCTGATTCCTAGATTTTTATTGAAAACGCCTCAGGGTGGTCTAAATTATTAAAAAAAAATCAAGTTGTATATGGGGCATTCTCTGTCAATCCAGTCAGCCATATTTTTTAAGGTCTCCGAACATTCGAAAAAAAATCAATTTAGGCGGTCTAAGGCCCGAAAAAAATCTTGAAAATCATATTTTCAAATATTTGGACACTTTTTGATTTTTTGAGAAAAATTGTAAAATTGTGATTTGAAGCAAAGTTTCGTAGATAGGAATGAGCTTGGGGACACGAGTGAGTTTCGATGAAAATAATCATGCGGGTTTTTTTAATTCCTCATCACCACTAAAATTCCAGCACAATCCTCGATATCGTTCGAGTTCACACGAATTTTGTCGAATTTTCTTATTGAAAAGTTACTGACAAAGATAATTATTTTCCGATATTATGAGATTGTTATTTCTGACAAAAATTTTATTCTTTCTCGGAAACTGTTGAATCAAAAAATTTACAAAAAATTGTTTGAACTTATATACTATCCAGCATTGAGCTGAACCTTTAATATTGATGAGAAATTAAGAAAAAAATCCCAACTTGATTTGTTCTCTTTGAAACTTACGCGCGTCCCACTTTCATTTTCATCTATAAAACTTCGGTTCAAATCACGATTTCACCTTAATTTTTTTTAAGAAAAAAAAAAGTGTCCAACCACTTGAAAATACGACGTCTGGGACTATTTGGCGGTTTTAAGCGCCTAAATTGTTTTTTTTCCTCTAATAAAAAAATTAGTGGAAATATTGACCTAAAAACCAAAAAATTTGATTTCAAACATTTTCTTCCCCGACGACAACTTAATGAGATACATGATTAAAAAAAAAATTCGTAGACCTCTATCGCCAGTATCGAAGTTTTGAAAAAAATATAATTTTTTCATAATTTTCGGAAACCTTAAAAGAATGGCTGGGTGGATTGACAGAGAATGCCCCATATGTCAATTTTCTATGTCTGTATGTGTGTGTGAGATCAAATAAAGAACAAAACAAAAAACAAGATAATACGAAAAAAGCCACATTTGAATTTGAATGAGTATTATAAGCCGCTGAACTTCAATCAATCAACCGTCTCATTGATTAGAAAATAACCATATCAAGGAAAAATCCAGTTCAGAAGCATATTGCCAATATCGGCGGAACTAAAATTAAAATAATAAACAAAAAGGAAGGTGATAGCTCACTTGTTTCTCGCGAAATCGTGAATTGTCGATTATACAGAAAAATACACCAAAGACTAAAAATGGAGAGCTGGAGAAGATCTCTCATAAAAATTCCTGGGAAAATGTCGGAAAATATAATATGAATCATCAAATAATGGGAAATGAATAGTGAAATACAAATTTTCAGTTTTTTATGCAAATCACACATTGCCCATGTGGTCTACCGTAACATATTGCCACAATGAATACAAGTTCCAGAGAAATACAAGAGATAAAAAATGTTTATCGGACTGAAAACTGGAGTTTATTTGCACTCGTTTAATTAAGAAATTTGAAGACAATCAGTACTGTTCTCTGCGTGCATTAAATGATTGTATAAACGCAAAAAGCTTATGTAAATATTTATTTACAACTCAGAATTTTCAGTAATATCTATTAGTCATTTAAAAATTCACAGGGTCGATCTGCGTGCAACGAGATAAGTATCTGCGGGAGGGATATTAATTAGGGACAACTGAGACGTGCACTAGCGTTCCTAGGCAATATCCAAATTATGTTTCGTTATTAGAGCTTAGGGATGAATTGCTACGAAAGAGGATCAATAGCTTCCCTGAGGGACGTGTAGAAAACTAACATAATGATAGATGTCTACAACATCCTATGTGTGCGTCAATTTGGGCCGAGTGGGACGTCCCCACATGTGTCATAAGGGAACGTACGCACGACGAATAATATCATACATCGGGGAGTAAATTGATATGAGTCGAACTTAGCTGCCCTCATCAGGGTTGTGAAGAAAGATAACGTAATGAAAGATATTGGCAATCTTCTATAGATGTGCCAATTTTGCTGAAGTGGACCGTCCATTTACCGTTCAAACGAAATGGTCCAATGCCGTTTCATCAGTAATATATGCGAGACGATGTTACATGATACGAGATCAGTAGCTTCGGCGGGTAACGCGAAGAAAGGTATCGTAATGATAGATGTCGGAAATCTCCCATGCGTGGGTCAGTTTGGCCAATTTGGGACGTGCCCTATCCGTCAGAACGGGACCTACACGCGACGATTAATATCAAATATCCCGAATTGAATTCACAGCAGATGAAATAAGTCGCTCTGGTGGGGGTGACGGACAAAGGCGACGTAATGAAAAATGTTTAATACATCCTGTACATATGCCAATTTGGACCAAGTGGGATGTCCACTTAGAGTCCAAATGAAATTGTCCAATGCCGTTCCGTCAAAAATATCTGTGAAACGGAGTTATATGAGATGAAATCAGTAGGCCCCGTTGCGGATGTAAACCGAGGTGGTGAAACGCGATATGTCGACAACCTCCTGCGCATGTCCCGGATTGGCCCAAATGGGACGTGCATTAACCGTTGGAACGAACATTCTAAATCTCTTCCGTTAAAAAAGATGTGAGACCGATTTATAGGAGACAACATGAGTATCTCCCGGAGGTGATCAAACAACAGAGGTCGTAATAAAATATTCCACTAATGTCCTAGGCGTGTGTCGATTTCAGCCAATCGGGACGTGTTCTAATCGTTCTTAAGGAACCTTCTAATTGTGTTTTGCTATAAATATGTGGGGGAGGATTCGGATGAAACGACACCGGGAGCTCCCATGGAAAATGAAAATAGAGGTGCCATGATCGGACGTGTGAGAAATGCGTCGGATACTAATCACCGGGAAGATCTACCAAAACGTATGATCACTCACATTTCTTGAACGTTCAAATGTGAAACATTCCGGTATCAAGCAATTCAGAAACAGGGATAAAACGTGTTTCGGAAATCCAATCCAAAACATTCTTTCCTCTTCCACCTAAATCTATCCCTATTCCAATTCCCAAAAGTTCATTCCTCAAGAACATTCCTCGTAGATACTCCGATCATTTCAACGATACGTACTGATGAGGACGTTCAACGAATTAGTGCCCATACGTGTCTTTGCTTATTGGGATATTAGTGAAGAAAAATAGTTGAATCGCGATGGCGACATGGGAGAAAGATTCTTCAACAAAGATATGAAGGAAGGTTTCGGCGAGAGTTAAACCAAAAAAAACCGATGCAAAGCCGGAATTCGGGAAAGGGTTGAGCAGTTCACCAAAATAATCTCTGACATAGTGCGCGTGGGTAGAGTCAAAATGAAAACTGTATTTTTTCGTTAAAATACAGAACTCAATCAAAAAATCTTTACAGCAAAATAATCACTGTCAACTACTAATTGTGTCGAGACACGGTAGAGATTTTTCACAGTTGAGATGGTCACAAATATAATAGATTTAATCGCGGAGAGAGAGTTGCACGATGCACACTTGTCACGAGGCGATTAGAAAAGAAGGCGGAAGTGACGAGATGGGACAAGTGTCGCGGCAGGTGTCGCCGGTCCCAATTAATTGGACACGGTCGGGAACCCAGGTCCGTGTCCAGGAGGTGCTGCCGCTCGTGGTCAGCGAACCAACCTGCCGTGACGTGGGGCTGAAGCCTCAACATTCTCCCCCCGTCAGCAACTTGTTGGTGACCAGGTTCTCGAGGAAGCCATGATAGAGCCTGAAACACTAAACAGAAAAGATCAACAACGTCAACAGAGACCAGCTTCAAAATCAGCTGGTAGAGATTGGCAACGAAACCAGCTTGGAGATCGGCTGAATCAATGTCGTCGTTGCTGTCCTGATGGTCACAACTCTGGAGAGACCATGCTTCCCAGGGTGTTGAGCTGTGACCCGAGCTAGAGGCCACTTCGCTGGCGGGAACCTCTCATCGGAGAGCACAAACACAGAGCCGATGCGAATATCGTTGGACGGATGATGCCACTTGGAGATGGACTGAAGCTGCTGCAGGTATCCTGTAGACCACTGCTTCCAGAAATACTGCAGCCTCTGCTGAATCAGTTGCCATCTTGAGAGCCGTCCAACGTTGAGATGGTCCAGTGAAGATTCCGGTAGAGCTATTGGAGCTTCTCCAATCAAAAAATGCCCCGGGGTGAGACACAACACGTCGTCGGGGTCTTCAGAGAGAGCCTGTAGAGGTCTGGAGTTGAGCACAGCTTCAATCTGGGTAAGCAGCGTAGAGAGTTCCTCGAACGTCAGTGCAGTATCCCGAATCGTTCGAGAGAGATGATACTTCACTGATTTTACCGCTACTTCCCATTTTCTTCCAAAATGAGGGGCCCCAGGTGGATTGAAAGACCACCGAGTACCGTCTTGCAGGCAAACTGCTGAGAGATGCTGGAACTCCTTTGATCCAGCAGAGAACAACCTCTTATGCTCCTTGTCTGGACCAACGAAATTCGTTCCACAATCACTAAAGAGGTTCCTGCAATGACCTCGACGACTCACGAATCTCCGATAGGCAGCGATGAACTCATCAGCAGAGTAGTCGATGGCAGCTTCCAGATGAAGTGCTGACATGGCCATGGAAACGAAGATCACTAACCAACCCTTTTGGGTTTTATGACCACGCCCCTTCCACGTCTTGATGGACACTGGTCCAGCGTAATCTACACCAGTGTTAGAGAAGGCACGTCCTGGAAACAGACGTGCCGGTGGAAGCTGCCCCATCAGTTGCTGAGCACGTACTCCACGTTGGCGGGCACATTCCACGCACTTGAGAATGAAGGATCTTAATGGCGCTCTTCCTCCAATAATCCAGTAAGACCTGCTGAGATGCGTCAACGTGAGTTGAGTTCCACCATGCAACGTTCGCTGATGAGAGTCCGTAATGAGAAGTTCAGTCAGCTCGGAATCTTTAGGGACGATCGCTTGTTGTTTACTCTCTGGGTGCAGGTTAGAGAACCTCAATCTGCCGCCCACTCGGAGAACACCTTGATGGTCTATAAAGGCAGTCAGTTTGGTCAACGGATGAGACCTCCCAAGTTGGTGACCACGATAAATAATGCTGCACTCCGACTGCAGATAATGAGCCTGAGTAGCTCTGACCTAATACAGCCTAGCTGCCTCGATGCCATCAGGACTGAGTGGATCCACGAGAGTTTCACCTGGTTTCCTCCTCATCCCAGCAACAACACGTTGACAAATTGCTGTCATACGCAGCAATTTGTAGAGAGAGGAGTACTTCGTGATGAGTTCCCACAGAGTAGAGCCCATTGAAACGGTAAATATGGATCCGGGCTTCTCTTCCAGATTCGCTGACGGATCCAGTTTGGCATTCTCTTTCGGCCATTGAGAGCAGTCTAAGTGCAGTCACTTTGGACCCGTCCACCACAGTTTATGAGCACTGAGTTGAGCCATAGTGATGCCCCGAGAAGCACATTCAACAGGATTCTCCTTACTGCTGATGTATCGCCACTTCGCTCCTGGAACCAGTTCCTGTATGCTGGCTACCCTGTTATGCACATATTCCTTCCACTGGGAGGGATGAGAGCTGATCAACGCCAGGGTAACAGCTGAGTCTGTCCACAGGAACACAGGAGCGTTATCAAAGTTGAGTTGAACACGTACATACCTTATGAGTTTTGCCAGCATGACTGCGGCGTTGAGTTCAAGTCTCGGAATGGTGACTTGCTTGAGAGGAGCCACCTTGGTTTTAGCAGTAGTTGAAGAGACACTCACACCATCCGAACTTGTCACCTTCAAATATACCACCGCAGCCATCGCTGTTTGCGATGCGTCTGAGAACCCGTGTATTTCCACCAGAGCATCCTTCTTCACTCCGAGCCAACGAGGAATAGAGATATTTTCGACCTGAGACAGCTCTTTACGGAATTGGGTCCACTTATCCGAAATTTGTGGTGAGAGCGCATCATCCCAGTCCAGCTTCTCAACTCAGAGACGCTGTAGGAGTGCCTTTGCCCTCACGGGAAAAAAATATATGCAAATAATTATACGTGACATATATGTGACATATTGCATTTTTCGCCGAAAATATATCTTGCATATATGTTAGATATATGTCGAATATATATGGGTAATATATATGTGCTCGCATATATTCAGCATATATCTGATGTATTGCATTTTTCGTCGAAATATATGTACATATAATTTACATATATTCCACATATATTCCGTTTTCCGTACGGGTGCCCTAATCACCACAGAAGAAAGCAGCCCCAGGTGGTCGGACAACTGAGCTATCTCAGACAACATATTCCTCTTCGTCACCTTTGAGTTGGCCGGAAGGTGGATTGAGAACTTGAATTGGTCTGTGTTTAGATCCCACTTCAGACCAAGAATCTTCGTGATGGCATCCTCTAGCAGCTTGTGATCCTGAGAGACACTTTCTGGATTCAGAGATCTGAGTAGAGACGGACTATTGCTATGCCACTTTGCTAGACGGAAACCAGCTAATGAGGAAAGTAGTACATAGGAGTTGACGAATGAGCTTGCCTCTGAGCAGAACACCGAGTGGAGACACGAGCCGACTGCTTTTCCTCCGGGACCCTCAACCCTCCTGAAGCCGAAGGCCCATGTGCCAAGGTCATCCCCTCAGATCGACAGCCGAACTTGAACCTTCCGGCGATCCTCGAACCAGTTAAGGCTGGAACACGCACCATCTGCAAGAGGCAGGCGAACCACATAGCGCCCTGAGCTGTCTCGGGAATGGGTGCGCTGGAAAAACTCCTCATATTCTGCCTCTTCTTTCGTGAGATCACTATCTTCGGTTTTTGGGACCTCCTCCTGCAGCCAGAACGAAGTGAGAAGGTCGTAGAGTTCCTCGTTGCTGACTGCAATGTGATTAGAGCTGGCCAGCATTGGAATCACCGCTGAAGTAGGTCCTAGTACCACCCAACCGAAGATAGTGTGCATTGCTATAGGGGAGTCCGAAGGCCCCTTGATGATCTGTGGCTCCACAATTGATCCGAAGAAATCCGCGCCAATGAGAAGGTCAATAGGTCTTGGCTCCATGTATGCCGGATCAGCTAACTTCAGTCCCTCGAGATGGCCCCAAGCTTGAGTATCCTAGACTGAGAACGACGGCAACGATGATGTGAGATGGTCAAGAATGTAGGCCTTAATCTGAACATGTTTGTCTGAGTGCAGAGACTTCAGACAGAACTGAGAGAATTCCTTTGAGAATGACCTTGATCCACCAATATCAACGACAGGTAGCAAAGCTGAAGACTTCAATAAACCTAGCTTTACCGCAAGACTATCTGTAACAAATGATAACTCAGATCCAGGATCCAACAGCATCCTAACTTCACAGCAACGTCCATTCTCTGAAACGAGAGAAGCTAGCGCTGTTGCGAGAAGAACACTTGGTCTGAGTTGAGATGACGATTCATGAACTGATAATGCTACAGATGGAGAATCACTTGACAGCGACGGTCGTAGAGAACGTTCTGAAGTTACCGGAGCCTCTATCGATGAAGTCGTTGGTTGAGAAGATCACTGCTGAACTGATAAAGGCCTCGGACCAGCGGACTGTATAGGACGAGTACCAGACTGAGACCACTGACCTTGAGACTTCAACTGGTCTGGTTGAGATGTCTCGAGAGGACCATTCTGAGGGCGTGTGATGTGGATCATCGAGTGGTGACGCTTGTGACACACAACGCACGTCTTCGTGATCCTACAGGCACGAATGGAGTGCTTCCCCAAACAGTTGAAGCAGAGGTACTTCTTTTCGACGAACTCCTTCCTCTTTTCCGACGACAACTGCTTGAATTTGGGGCACCTATCGATGAAATGCTTATCTTCACACATGGAGCAGGCATTGGCGGTCATGTCTGCCCATGACTGCGAACTCGACCCGCGAGAGTGTGGAACTGCACTGCCAGTTGAGACATCCAGCACCTTTGCTGGCTTTGTTCTGGGTGGTTGAGAGGGGACACTCAAAGTTGGCGTCTTGGGAGCGTGCAGAGGATGCAGCTCAATTCTCTCCTTAGCTCTTGCTCTGCTCAACATGAACTCCCTGAGTTCCGCGTACATTGGAAAGGTGGTGGTGGATCCGATCTTAACTTCCCACGCCTCCAACGTCTTAACATCCAACCGGCTTGAGATGATATGCACCAAGACGTCGTCCCAGTGCTCGACAGGGCGCCCCAACGACTTCAGGGCATTGAGAGCTTCGGTGGTGGAGTTGAGGAGAGCATTAAACTCCTTGGCCGTACGGTTGACGATCCTCGAAGTGGAGAACAACCTTTCCAGCTGGGTAGAGATGAGGAGATGTTCCTTGTCATACCTCGCGATAAACATATCCGAGGCTGGAATGAATGAGTCTTGAGCTACCGGCAGAGTTGAGATCAACTGCTTTGGTTCGCCAGCAAGAGAAGTCAAGAGATAATGGAATTTCTCGACCGTAGAGAGGTTATTGTTGCCGACGACCATCGAGAGGAAAAGATCTTTGAAGGGTGTCCACTCGGAGAAGTCCCCTGAGAAGGTAGGCAGCGAGATGTTCGGTAACTGCCTTTGAGTCACCTGAGCAGATGGAACTGATGCAGCGGGTCGACGAAACGACTCCGAGAGGTCCGCGGTCTCATGAATGGCTTTGATTAACCCTACGAACGACGTACGAACCGTGGAGTACCGCTGCAGACAGATATCGTATACCCCCTGCATCACGTATTCGTGGTCGAGCACCTCCGCGCTATCCTTCCCAGTCAGCAGCCTCACGTACTGGTCCTCGAATTGGCTCCAGTAATTCTCCAGAATATTCAGCTTCGACTGCAACTTCGTGACTGAAAGCTCCTTCACCGTCGCTGACGATGATTCCGTGTAGAGAGACTCAATAAACTTTGCCCTACTGGCTTGAATAAATAATCTCCCTGCGAAAGACATGCTCACCAGATAGCAAATACAAATTCAGCAAGCAGAAAAAGCACCAACCAAAAAAATCGTAGAGAACGCAACAGTGGAGAACAGCATAGCCAATAGCGAACAAAAATTGAAATCAAGCAAAAGCAGCAGCGAAGTTCAGGGAAAATCAATAGAGAAAAATAATAATAATAATAATCGACTTCCCTGTGAGAAGGTCTAAGCAGTGATGAGCGCAGAACTTCAGCAGGCAGCGAGAAGGACGAGGGATCTGCTCCTGAAGTGCTGGAGAAATACGTCACGGAGCCCCAGGTTGAGTGAAACTGACGGATTTGCAATTTTTAGTGGCGCGCACAAATATCAATAGTTCGAGATGAGCACCACTGTACTGCTACGTCACGAAGGACGAGCCGCGTGGGAGGAGTCGATGGGCGGAGTCGGTGGGTGGAGCAAAGGGGGTGGAGCCGACACACAAATTCCCGCGCTTTTCCACCGCCACCACGCGCACTAAAGTTTTACTGAAAAACAATGTCCACTTTTCCCGATTAACCGGTTCGAAGGACCAAATGTTTCGGCGAGAGTTAAACCGAAAAAAACCGATGGAGAGCCGGGATTCGGGAAAAGGATGAGCAGTTCACCAAAATAATGTCTGACACAGTGCGTGTGAAAAGAGTCACAATGAAAACTGTATTTTTTCGTTAAAATACAGAACTCAGTCAAAAAATATTTACAACAAAATAATCACTGTCAACTAATAATTGTGTCGAGACACGCTAGAGATTTTTCACAGTTGAGATGGTCACAAAAATTATAGATTTAATCGCGGAGAGACAGTTGCACGATGCACACTTATCACGAGGCGACTAGAGAAGAAGGCGGAAGTGACGAGATGGGACAAGTATCGCGGCAGGTGTCGTCGGTCCCAATTAATTGGACACGGTCGGTAACCCAGGTCCGTGTCCAGGAGGTGCTGCCGCTCGTGGTCAGCGAACCAACCTGCCGTGACGTCAGGCTGAAGCCTCAACAAGGAATATCCCTCAAATTTTCCGACATTGACCAAGCAATTTGCAGGAATCTGTTTAACACAACAGTCATTTCGAGGACTCATCCAAACCAAACGCTTGGACAGTGACATTATGAATGCTTTCTTTTCCACCTTACAAGAAGTTGCCGCAAGAAATTCTATAAACCTGTTACCGTTCGATACGTATTTTTGTAGTAAATTGTTAATGGCTGAAGTGAGTTTTGGTTTTAAGAGATGGGTCGACAAAGTGAGACCTAGCACGTATGATATTTGGTTGATTCCATTCAATGAAAATGAAAATCATTGGACGGTATTTATGGTACTAGTGCATGCAAAGATTATCGTTCATTTTGATTCACTGCACGGTGAACCTCTTAAAAAATTGATAACCAACATTACAAATTTCATCACGAGGGAGGCTTCATCACGTTTTCGTCGTAAGACAAATAGGCCAATCGAATGAGTGGCAGCTGTATATCCCTCGGGATATTCCAAAGCAGCACAGTATCCCCAATGTTAATGGAAACAATTGCAGAGTACATATATTAATATGGGGATATGCGATTGCAAGTCGCTACACAGAAAGTTTTCCGGAGGAGGATACAAATCGAGCAAGGATTCGAATAGTCTACTACCCTGGCGATCCAAGATCCACGTTACAACCACGGTATGGCGTGGATTTTGCGTGGATGATTGGGATGATCATTTTTGGGTTTAAAAACGGGCAAATGAGATCTAGACATTCAATGAGAATTTATAGACGTGTTGTTTGATCATATTCGGACTGTTTATAACATTGTTTCTTATGAATTTATTGAAAATATGATTGATGTACGGAATGGTAATACTAGATCGTGGGGGAAATGCCGGGAGATGGCGGTGATGTCGATTTCCTGACTGGCTCGGTTACATTCACCCCACGACAGCAGTCGCAGACCAGCTGTCTGCCGAACTAGTCAAGGGGTGGGGACCGTTGGTGCATGTGTTTATTTCAATGTTATTTCAGCTAATTAAATGTGTTTCCACAACGGATAATGCATATGAAATGTTTTCGTATGGTTACATTGGCATAGTGATGATTCTTCCATTGTTTTCATTCGTTTTATCGCACACTTACTATTTTTTTTCTTTACAAATCTCCATGTTTACTATAGTTTGCTAAATATGAATTTTTCAAATTATAAAAGCAGCAATTTCTTGCGTGGAAAAGTCCAAAAAGGCAAAAAATCCCAAATACAAGAAGAAATGAACTAATTAAAGGGATTTATAGTTAAATCACCTGGTGGGGTGGTGAGCTAATAAGTTGGCTGTCATTTCAGCAACGCGGGTCCAAAACTCGGGCATTTTTTTTTTGCTGTTTAAAGAAATTACATGTAACCTCACGTAATCGGCCATTACGATTTAATCATTGTCTGCGTGTGTCATGGGGGGGGGTCTAGGGGGATTATTATTATTGGGAGGGGATGTGATTGTAGTGTTGTTATTATTACGGAGGGGTTCGTTCGTGGGAAAACAGTCATTACAATTGGGTGGGGGACAGAAGAAGGAGGTTTCCTATTGAGTGAAGATTTTATAGCGGCGGCGGGGGAGGGGGGTGGGGGGTCTTCTCGGGGGGTTTTCATACCTGAGATGGGCTTCTCTTATGCAGAGTAGGTTTCGTGGAAACAAGATCAAATCTCAGGGTCAAGATTGTCTGGCGTGAGGGTTAATAATAAGGGTCGGAGATTAAGGTCAAAAATAAAAGTAAGGGTCATAAGGGTCCAAAATTTTTCTGTGCAAATCTGGATGTTATACCATTTCCTATGATCTGAGACGCACTCTTTTCAAGTAAGAAATTTTGACCCTTTTGACCCTAAAATTTGGGCCTTTATGACCCTCCAAGTTTTATTGAAAATTTGGACGTTTCATGACATTTTTTATTGTATGAGACGTACTCTATTCTTGTTCGACAATTTTGACCCTTATGACCCTCAAATTGTAAGCCTCCTTTTTAGTCGAAAAATTCTACTGACCCTTGTACCTCTCGTACTTAACTCTCGTGACTCTCAACTCTGACTCTCATTTTTAAAGCTCCGTTTCGGAGCTTGGATGATGTTTATCAATAAATTATACTCAAGTCAGCAGTTTCCAGTACTCACTTCCCGTCTACGATATGCATCAATTCATAAATTCTTTAGTTTCACTCAATTTATTTGTCCTTATTGTATATTGCCTTACTTTCAATTATGTTTATCCATTAAATAACTGAATGGTTTAGTCAGAAGATCTTAAAATTTCATTTCAGAAAAAGTGCCCTTGTTGAGGATATCGACATTTGTTATTGAAAAAGGGTCCTATTTTGAATATAACAAAGTGACAGCTCGATTTCAAGCATCATCATGATACCCTGGGTCAGTTGAAATTGCAATCTCAGTAACTTCCAAGTAGAACTTCAATAAACTCATTGTCTGACTTGCCTAACTTCAACTTTATTTTTTTCAAAACACTGTTTTTCGAGTTTGCAACTTTAAACCTTCATAACTCTGCGAATTTTCAACTTAGAGAGGTCTTTTTGGGCTCAAAATTTGCGGAATTCCATCAGGAATCCGCTTATATAGCTACCTACATATCGCCAACAAGGTCCCTTTTCATATGGACGGCCACATTTATCTATCATAGTAAGGGAAAAAGTTATAATATAAAAGTTGTTCCTATCTGTAACCATTTCCGTAATATGATCGTTTAAATAATTGAATTGTTCATAACTTTTGTTTGCATCAATTATCGTCGAAACGACCTTCAAATTCGGATTCTCCGCCCCAAAAAACATAGAAAATCACCAAGTCGACCAGTATCCCGAAAAATGGACACCAAATGATATCTAGCGTTTGGACTATGAGGATGTTAAATAATGGTTGTATAAGGCAACAAATCCTCTTCAATAAATTAACCTTTCATTCAAGGGAACAGAGGGCGAGGGCGGGGGGGAGGAGACAGATTTCAGGGTCAAATGAGGACCATGAGAGTCAATAAAAGATTCGCAATTTTTCGCGGTGGCATACCCAGGTAGGAAAAAACCAATGGGCCGGGCTCCGGCCAACCACGACGGCCAGGCTACCCAAACTCGGCGCCCATTCCTCAGTCAAATCCGCGCCGGGCTTAGTTAGGACCCGGGGTAATAACATGGGGCCAGGCCTGGGCGCTGAGCTTGGCNGGGTCCAAAATTTTTCTGTGCAAATCTGGATGTTATACCATTTCCTATGATCTGAGACGCACTCTTTTCAAGTAAGAAATTTTGACCCTTTTGACCCTAAAATTTGGGCCTTTATGACCCTCCAAGTTTTATTGAAAATTTGGACGTTTCATGACATTTTTTATTGTATGAGACGTACTCTATTCTTGTTCGACAATTTTGACCCTTATGACCCTCAAATTGTAAGCCTCCTTTTTAGTCGAAAAATTCTACTGACCCTTGTACCTCTCGTACTTAACTCTCGTGACTCTCAACTCTGACTCTCATTTTTAAAGCTCCGTTTCGGAGCTTGGATGATGTTTATCAATAAATTATACTCAAGTCAGCAGTTTCCAGTACTCACTTCCCGTCTACGATATGCATCAATTCATAAATTCTTTAGTTTCACTCAATTTATTTGTCCTTATTGTATATTGCCTTACTTTCAATTATGTTTATCCATTAAATAACTGAATGGTTTAGTCAGAAGATCTTAAAATTTCATTTCAGAAAAAGTGCCCTTGTTGAGGATATCGACATTTGTTATTGAAAAAGGGTCCTATTTTGAATATAACAAAGTGACAGCTCGATTTCAAGCATCATCATGATACCCTGGGTCAGTTGAAATTGCAATCTCAGTAACTTCCAAGTAGAACTTCAATAAACTCATTGTCTGACTTGCCTAACTTCAACTTTATTTTTTTCAAAACACTGTTTTTCGAGTTTGCAACTTTAAACCTTCATAACTCTGCGAATTTTCAACTTAGAGAGGTCTTTTTGGGCTCAAAATTTGCGGAATTCCATCAGGAATCCGCTTATATAGCTACCTACATATCGCCAACAAGGTCCCTTTTCATATGGACGGCCACATTTATCTATCATAGTAAGGGAAAAAGTTATAATATAAAAGTTGTTCCTATCTGTCACCATTTCCGTAATATGATCGTTTAAATAATTGAATTGTTCATAACTTTTGTTTGCATCAATTATCGTCGAAACGACCTTCAAATTCG
Organism: Diachasma alloeum; assembly: GCF_001412515.2. Lineage (NCBI taxonomy): Eukaryota > Metazoa > Arthropoda > Insecta > Hymenoptera > Braconidae > Diachasma > Diachasma alloeum. The sequence goes on from NW_021680484.1 coordinate 59,414, forward strand.
GATTCTCCGCCCCAAAAAACATAGAAAATCACCAAGTCGACCAGTATCCCGAAAAATGGACACCAAATGATATCTAGCGTTTGGACTATGAGGATGTTAAATAATGGTTGTATAAGGCAACAAATCCTCTTCAATAAATTAACCTTTCATTCAAGGGAACAGAGGGCGAGGGCGGGGGGGAGGAGACAGATTTCAGGGTCAAATGAGGACCATGAGAGTCAATAAAAGATTCGCAATTTTTCGCGGTGGCATACCCAGGTAGGAAAAAACCAATGGGCCGGGCTCCGGCCAACCACGACGGCCAGGCTACCCAAACTCGGCGCCCATTCCTCAGTCAAATCCGCGCCGGGCTTAGTTAGGACCCGGGGTAATAACATGGGGCCAGGCCTGGGCGCTGAGCTTGGCCCAACATTGGCTGCCAGTCGTTGACCAGGCTCATTTAATATTTACGTAATTACATAAATATAATATGACAGATGGAAATAGAAGTAATTCTATATTACTTCTTAGCACATTTATGACAGGTTTGAAGAGAAAAAAAATCAACGCCGGTATACAACTGGCAAGGGACTGGTTGCCCAAGTACTTATGACAATCATCAATAATAACAAAAACAAAGCAATTAATATTCTAAAAAATCTTTTTCAACATACATTGTGTTCTAATTACTAAACCCTAACGCTATGATCGCTGAACAACCGATATTGTTAACTTTAAGTATTACACTGACTTGGAATCGAACCGACGACCTCACGATTACTAACCCGACGCCCTAACTACTAGCCTACCGCGCAATTCTGAAGTTCCTACTTCTTATCTACCACATAAACTTCACTTCAGTTTTACTTCCTAACTTGAATATTTTATCATTCAGTTCATAAATATTGAGTACCCTGGTAATAGGTTAATCGGCAAATGATTCGGTAATAAATAATCATCATAATAATTATGATAATGATGATCCATTCTTGACGATTCTTCTTTTCCTCGTGAAATGTCCGAATAACTTGTGATTACAATATTTACGATTCCCCCTTGACCGCTTTATCCATAACATTATACTCTTAAAATTATACCCTTATGATTTTGTCCAAAATTTCAATTATTAATTTTATTTTTCAGATTTCACCCTTATAATTCCACCCCTACCATCCTATCCTCATCATATTACCCTTAGGATTCAACTTCACCAATGGTCAATCATCAAACCCCAACCCCAACCCGGGGTGCCCATGAGCCGGAATTACCAAACCGGAGGAGTCTACAAAATTAATTCTAACTAATTCAAAAACCTCAAAAATCTACTCAAAAAGGGAGAAAACTAGATTTCTGGGGAAAGGTAACGGTCCTTGGTTCGCTCAGTTTGCTAGGTTGTGGAGAGAGGGGTGGAGTTCAGGTGGAGACGAGTATTAGGTGGTGAAAGCTACAAAAAAAAAAGAAGAAATCGACATTGTCCTTACGTGTTGCACTATTGAAATTTGTAAAAATTATTAATTTACATGATTTTCTCTTCGCATTGATCTCACCAAAAAAAAGGATTCATAACTAGAACTGAGTAAATAACAAAGAATGAGTTGAAAATAATACTTTAAAGTTTACTATATAATACGAAATAATATTTTGTCGATTAACTTGACCACAAGTGAGGTCATCAAATCCCTAATATCATAATATATAAGAAAAATTATCGATTGATCCCGAAATACTCGAGAATGTCAAGAAATGAAGGGAAAGGTATGCGAATCCCCGTGAGAGTGAGAGAGAGAAAAATCCGAACCCAGCGATATACGTACAGCGTATTGCGGGAAACTACAAACTCACTAAAACTGAACTCGCCGTAGCGGAAATTCGGTAGAGTAAATTTCCAAAAACCCATAGCCAACTTGCTCGGAAAAATCTAGCGAAGCCCATGAAATCAAAATTATAATTTTGGGATCATTGGGAGCCACTCCGGATTAGTTCACATCCGGAGGGAAATTTGAACGGGAGAACGCTTACGGAAGGCGATAGCCACCACTTGTAGGCTTCAATTATGAGGTGCCGATCCCCCCCCCCCCCCCCCTTCACTCATGATTGGGCGTTTTTCGTCAATTTTTGGTGGGTTATTCGAGGGGATTTTTCTTTTTTTTTGGGAGGTATTTCCGGCTCAAACCCGGCTCCGATCACCCTGTGCATCGGCTTATTATGTTGTTAAAGATCTTTAATGAGAATCCATCGGAGGGGATAATTAAACACATTGGATTGTTAGAGCGCGTCCATTCCCGTTACACGTGGGTTTTCGCGCGTAAGAGATTCCACCAGTGTTTAAATTGAGTTGGTTCGTGTAGGTACTTCATTGAAATTATGGTTTGTGGATCAATCTGTTCGGGGGGCTTCCGTGAGTAATTCATCTCAGGGTTTCCGGAAATTCGCTCGGCCGATTTCCAGATATTCCATTTTTGGTTTTTATGAATTTCCAGCCCATTCTCGCTGGCGTGTACACCGTGTGTTTCTAGAAGGGGAATTCCCCCCCCCCCTCTCGACTCCCCACAGATACCCATCCACGTTTACACGTGCCTATTCTCGCTTCACGCGAGCATTTTTGCGTTTAGAATTCCGCTCGGAGATTAACTAACTTGAGGCGGGTAATTGTTTAGGGAAAATTAAGTTTTGGGGATTGTCGTCTTCGGTAGACTCTCCCGGAAATTTTGTCTTAGGGTTCGTAATTTTTGACTTTGACATTTCCGAATTATGGCAAGTTGAGTTTCGCGGGATTTCAGCCCGTTGTCGCCGGTCGGAAAAATCGATGGATGAATACAGTCTCCTCTCTCTCGCTCTCATTGTCGCGCGCATACCTTTCCCCCCAATTCTCGAAATTCTCGAGTATTTAGGGATTAGCGTATATTTCAACTCTCCCCAAATGTTTATTTTGGCATATACCTCATTTATCGACGATATTAATTTCTTCGAATATTTTTTGTCAGATTAGACTATTTTCTATCAGAGTGCGGAATTAATATTTTGATTATTATTATTGTCAGTATTGTTAGTTATTAATTGTGGATTTTTTTCTTTTTTTATTTTTTTTTTGAGAGAATTGAAATGTCTTTTTTTTAAGTAAAATTGGTAATTCTTGAATTTCAATAGTGAAACCAGTAAGGTTAATGTCGATCTCCTTCTTTTTTTTTGCTGTTTTGTAGTTTTGACTGCCCCATTAGCCCGTTTCAACCTGAAATTCTCCCCTCCCTCCACAACCTAGCACACTGAGCGAACCAAGGACCGTTACCTTTCCCGAAAAATCTAGTTTTCACCCTTTTTTTGTACGTTTTAGAGTTTTTCGAATTAGTAGAGTTGATTTTGTACGTTCCTCCGATTTGGTAATTCCGGTTAAAAATTATCTGGCGCCCATAGATTTTTGAGTTTAACTAGATTCAGGGGAAGAAGGGCGAAGGTAATAGGAATTTTGACCCCCATGAAAAATGTCACGTTACAAATATTCCCCTAATATCGAGCCATTTTCAAATGGCGTCGTTTCCCCTTCACGGCGGTATCCCTCGCGTGGCCCTCAGCCACGTGCAGTGGTTGATCACCCCCCTTTATTCATACTTGTTGGTCCGAATTTGGCATTTTTTTGGGGCATTATCCCTTATCCGGTTTTTTATCTTTTGTTTAACCCTATCATCTTTTGAGATGATTTTGGGGTTCAGCGAGTGTGTTTGTCCAGGATTGGAATTCCTGTCTTTTCCCAGTCGAAATCTAATGATTTCCGACGTCGGCTATTTCCTTCTCCCTCGCTCCTATGGCGAGGAGTATCTCTAGTCTATCCTACGTAAAAATTGCGTAGAGTTTTTCCTCTCGCGGCACCCCGCTAACGGGCCTACGGGTGGTGGCTCTCGCTTGCCGAAAGTGTTCCGTCGTTTAAAATTCCCTCCGGAGGTAAATTAATTCGGAGAGGTTCCCAATGATCCCAAAATTATAAACCTTCCCGAGAAAATTGACTTTGAGTGTTTGAAAATTGACTCTACCGATTTTCCGCTACGGCGAGTTTAGTTTTAGCTAATTTTTATTTCCGTCCGCCGTACACTATGCGTGTACTGGTGAGTTCATTTTCTCGCTCTCTCACTCTCACGGGGTGCACAGGGTTTTCTGCACTTCTCAACATTCTCGAGTATTTCGGGATTAATCGATAATTTTTTGTTTATATTATTGTGTCAGGGATTTGATGACCTCACCTACGGTCGAGCAAAGCGAAGTATTACTTTCGGACTAAATAGTAAGCTTTAAAGTATTATTTCCAAGGCTGTTCCCTCCGGGAACAGGACGCATTCCAGGGCAAGCTGGGCGTTCATCAACGCTGCTTGCTGACTGGTGGTGGGCGCTGGCTCGTCCTTGGCTTCCAAGCCTAGGGGAGGTGAAGGTGGTGGGCTTCCCGTCAGGTCCACCGTCAGGCATTCTGCCTCGGTAGTGGTGGTGACCTCCGGTGATGAACTCTGTAACAAGAGAGGGGACACGGAGAGCTTGTCCGGAAGATTGCCGTCCTTTCGGGGGAGGGATGAACGGTACTTCGTTATAGGGTCAAAGTATCGTTCGGCCACGACTGAGGTGGATTCCTTTCGGACCGTGAACGTATCACGGAGGGGAATTAATTCCCCAAATACCGCTGAACTGAGCGGTAGCCCAGATAACAGCGAGATCCTTCCGCTCCGGCACGGAATACTCACTTGCAGTAGGGGACAACACTCTACTAGCGTAGGTGATAACTCGTTCTCTCCCATCACTGACTTGTGTCAGAACGGCATCCAAACCTACTGCACTGACATCGGTTTGCATTGAGAACGGAAGCCCAAAATTGGGATGTGCTAACGTACGTGTGGACGTTAGATGCGCCTTCAGCGAAGTAAATGCGATACTGTGTACCATGCTCCAAGCCCATGGATGGTTTCCACCCGCCAGTTGGGTCAGGGGATCGGTCACCGTTGCAAAACGCGGAATGAACCTACGGAACCAGGAGGCTAGTCCGAGAAAGCGCCTCAACTCTCTACGATTTCGCGGTTGCGGGAAATCGAGAACCGGAGTGGTCATAGCCGAGTCTATTTGTAGACCGGATCTACTGGAAGTGACCCCAAAGTACTGTACTTGGGAAGTAGTGGACTCATTACCCTCCTGTTGTGTGAAAGCCTGACCAAGGGGTCTCCATCGATTCGACCGACTCTCTCCTTCGGAGAAGTGGAAGCCCTCTTCAACAGAAATCACCTGTCCAGGGGAATGACCATCCAGATCCTGCAGGGGAGGGATTTCCCTCGCGCTCGAGGAATCCCGCTCCCCAGATGTTGAGGGAACCTGCCCTGCATTAAGGGAATTTTGTCCCTGTGATTGAGAGACACCTCTCCCATAAGCGGGAGGATAGGATGACCACGCGGCATAGGGGTATGCCCCTGGCGGTGGTGAATTGCCTTCTGCTGGGGCAAAAGGATAATTGGGTAGCCCTGATGGTTGGAGGTTTCCTTCGGCAAAAGGATAATATCCTTGTTGCTGGGGATTCTGACCAGGCCACATTGGTGGCTGGAGAAGGAACTCAGGGTTGCTCCCTCGATGGGCTCCGTGCGCAATACCCCTTTCAGTTGGGATATTCCCCAAGCGAATATGATTGTAGACCACAGTTATTACGTCTTCCTCTGGAACGCCATCTTAGCTAACCAAGTTGGGTTCTTCCGCGCCAGTGACTCGGATGGAGACATGGCTGCACGCCGATGAAGCGGAAGCCGCATCGGAAGTGGCGACGTCGGAAATCGTCTCACTTCTGGTGGAGCCACGTCGTGTTACCGTAACCTTCAATTACGTAAGGAATACTTCACGGTGGAGGTAGTGGTGCGCCTCGTACCCTTCTTTTCGGAGGTACAAGGGTATCCCCATTTCGGCCGTCAGTTTGGAGGGATTGGTCGATAGTAGCATCGACTCCATGAGCAAACGCTCCGGAAGTACCATTTATGGAGTCACCAGGTATGGGGACCTCAATGCTGGGGGTACGAGTACCGGGAATTTGCAAAGTCGCACCTCTGGAGGTGAATACACCACCTTGATGGAGCTCACCGGTCGGTGCAAGAGTGGGCTCTCTAGGGGTCCCGTCCTCACTAAGAGGGAGATTGGGATCTATAGGGGTTTTACCCCATTGGTCACCCATGTTTTGTCAAGCCGACATGAAGTCGGAGGCTCTCCGTTATAAATCTGGAGGAACACGCACTTTTCGCCAGAAAAATGAGGAAATTCACATTCATGAGTGATTGAACTTCGGGATAATCCAACAATCGGAAGTGAATCAGCCTCTGTGAATCAAATTCAAGGGAGGATCGTTGAGACCTGATGGATTATCAATCATGGGTCAGAACCACGTAATTCTCGAATGAGAAAAACGGGAAAATCGAGTTGTTATCACTTATCCTCAATACTCTGCGGTGCGATGTGATAATCCAAGCGTAATCCAAATTAATCCAAAAGAAATTCAAAATTAATCCAAGGAGAAAGTCGCACCATCGGATTCACTAACATTTCACAAAAGCTACAAAAAAAAAGTTTTATCCAACTCGATGACTCGAAACCGAGCTGAACTGATCGTCGAGGCGGCCGAAAAACCAAGTTGAACTGACCGTCGATGCAGTTGAAAAACCAAGTTGAACTGACCGTCGAGGCGGCCGAAAAACCAAGTTAAACTGACCGTCGAGCCGGCCGGAAAACCAAGTGCTGGACGCGAGGTGCGAGCCTCATTATATACCGCTGGTCAGAGATGGGGGGGTTCACCCGCATCCTAGCCACGGACTAACTCTCCCGAGAGGGGAGGACCTCAAGATATTCACCCATAGAGCGGGGAAAATTGCGTAAAGTAGGGATCACGTGATCGGTTACATGTCCCCACCTAGCAACAGGCAGTTATCGTTAACCGAAACTCTCAAAAAGTTTACCGCTTGGCTGCTACCAAGGAAACTCGAGACAAATAAAATTCCTTCTTATTTGTCTCGGATTGAACCTAACCGATGACATCATTGGGATATCACGTAATCTTCAACCTCAACTATCTCTCTCACTCCCAGGAAAATAAATCCGCCTAGAAACAGGCGAAAATTGAAATTTCAAGACAAAAGGAACGGAAAAATAGGACTCGAGAAAAATAAAATTTCAACAGGATGAGATCATCACGAAATCGAAAACTAAGAGAGAGATGAGAATTAAGTCGCAATCCCGAAAAACAAAATTCCGGCGCGATGAGATCATCACGGGATCAAAAAATAAGAGAAAAATGGAATTAAGTCGCAATTTCGAAGCCTCAACTTGAGTGGGGTCAAATGAAACCCGATACAACAAAAATCCCAAAAATCCTCAAGTTCGCAAAAATTCAAAACGAAAAATCCTTGAAGAAACGTAACAATTTCAACTAGCCAAAAAAATTTTGCACCCAATAACGTCGGAGCTCCACGTCGGGCGCCATTTGTAACGGAGAGCCTCCGTCGTGGAAAGTGTCACGTGACATTTTTGCATGGGGCTTAAGATCCCTATTACCTTCGCCCTTCTGCCCCTGAATCTAGTTAAACTCAAAAATGCAGAAATCTATGGGCGCCAAGTAATTTTTAACCGTAATTACCAAACCGGAGGAACCTACAAAATCAACTCTACTAATTCGAAAAACTCTAAAACTTACAAAAAAGGGAGAAAACTAGATTTTTGGGGAAAGGTAACGGTCCTTGGTTCGTTCAGTGTGCTAGGTTGTGGAGAGAGGGGTGGATTTCAGGTGAAAACGGGTTAATGGGGCAGTCAAAACTACAAAACAGCAAAAAAAAGAAGGAGGTCGACATTGTTTTCACTGGTTTCACTATTGAAATTCAAGAATCGCCAATTTTACAAAAAAAAAAAAGACATGTCAAATCTCTCAAAAAAAATATAAAACAAGAAAAATCCACAATTGATAACTAACAATACTGACAATAATAATAATCAAAATATTAATTCCGCACTCTGATAGCAAATAGTCTAATCTGAGAAAAAAATATTCGAAGAAATTAATATCGTCGATATAGAATAATAGAATAGAATAAAAAAAAGTGCGGCTGGTCACTTAAAGCGCCCAGAGTCACCTAAATCATACGATCTTTTGTAACTTCCGCCTTAGTTTCGGTCAGTCACACAGCCCCAGCCCTGTGTTTCTCACTAGGCTAATAAGGCTGGTGACAGCCGCTTGTTGTAAGTCCTCTGGTTTCAGGAAAGCCTGGCCCCAGATTTTATAGCGACGGAGTGCTAATAGGGGGCATTCACATAAAATGTGGATGACGCCCTCCTTATCGCCTCCGCACAGTCTGCAGTCTTCTTGTTCTGCAAGTTTCATCTTGAACAGATGAGCTCTGAAAGCTGTATGACCCGTAAGGAGCCCTACTGCTACGCTTAGATCCCCTCTGTGCAGCTCCAGAAGCTTTCTGGTCCTAACTCTTAGTTGCCCTCTCATAAGCAGTTTCGCTTGTCTGCAGGTCGCAACTTTCTCCCAACGCCTGATACGATCCCGCTGGAAATCATCTTTAATGAGAGTTTTTGCCACTGCGAAGGGCATCCCAAGCAGGCCGTGTGAGGGCACCCTTTCTGTACCCTCCTTGGCCAACTTATCTGCCTCTTCATTACCCAGAATCCCATAGTGACCTGGTACCCAGGTTACCGTGACCCGGTTGTTTTTACCCAGTGTGTCCAATGCCTGCATGTACACCACCTGTGACTCTGTAGCGGGTTTTTCCAGGGCGTGTATCGCCGCCNGTGCATACTTAAGTATGCACAGCATCTCTGCTTGAAAGACGGTTGAATGATGGCCCAGCGGAAAACTCTCTCCGAAGCCACCTTTCAGACGGTAGATGCCTGCCCCAAAACTTTCATTGAAGCGAGAGCCGTCCATAAACCAGTAGTCCTTTCTTGGTTCTGGTTTACGTTTCGAGTCTAGCCACTCCTGTCTGGGTGGTATACTCGTTCTGAAAGTTTTCTTGATCTGATACTTCCTAGGAATCCTATCCGTCTTACCTATGAAGGGTCGATCATTGATTAGGCTAAGCCTTGTATGGCCTTGGCCCGTCATCTTCCATTCTAGTTGGCACCTTAGTCTATATGCAGTTGTGGTAGCAGAACTCACAACCCTAATGTCGAGGGGTGGGATACTGAGTGCTATTTCTACCGCCTCAGTAGGTGTCGATTTCATGGCTCCTGTTGCAGCCCTCAGGAAGGTTCCCTGTAGGCTTTTCAACAGGTTCCTTGTTTCCGTCTTACTCACCCTCGGCCACCAGACGACCGCAGCGTATAACAGTCTCGGAAGTAGAACTATTTGGTAGAGCCAGAGCATCATTTTAGGATTGAGTCCCCATGTCCTGTCCACAGTTCTTCTGCACGCCCACATAGAGGCAAACACTTTATTTCTCTGGGTACAGATATGTTCTTTCCAGCTGAGTTTATTATCCAGGAGGACACCCAGATATTTCACTCTGCTGGTGTAGTTAATCTCCGAGCCATTTAGCTTCAGAGGTTGGATCTTTTCCAGTTTATAATTTCTGGTGAAAACCAGGATTGTTGTTTTGGCTGGATTCACCGATAGACCAGTTTCCCTGCACCAGTCCTCAATGATATTGAAGGGTGTTGCCATCAGGTCCCTTAGCACCCTCAGAAATCCGCCTTTCACAACAACTGCCACATCATCGGCGAAACCGATGACGTGGAAGCCGGCCTCACTTAGTTGATTTAAAAGTCCATCTATAACCAGGTTCCATTACAGGGGCGAGAGAACTCCCCCCTGCGGACAGCCCCTAGTCGGACGTCCCTCCACACATGCCCTCCCATGTCCTGCCGACAGTCTTCTGCTTTTCAGCATGTTTTGTGTCCAAGCAATGATAGTCTTGGACACCTGTCGTTCTTCCATGGCTTTTTCTATAGCCGGATTCGAAGTGCTATCAAAAGCCCCCTCAATGTCCAGAAAGGCGCGTATGGCAAAACCCTTGACCGCCAGTTGTCCCTCAATCAGTCCCACCAGGTGATGTAAGGCGGTATCTGTTGATCTTCCCTCTCTGTATGCATATTGACAGGGGGAGAGGGGTCTGTCAGCCAAGGGCCCGGCCTTGATGTGTCTATCCACCAGCCTCTCCAGGGTCTTCAGGATGAAGGATGTGAGGCTTATAGGACGGAAGTCTTTTGGTTTTATATAACCGGTTTTTCCCGGCTTGGGAATGAATACTATCCTAGTCTCATTCCACACACTAGGGACATGTTTCAGGGCTATACTAGCTCTGAGTATCTTGGTTAGGGGTCCCGTGATAGTCTCTATCCCTTCCTGTAATAGGGCTGGGTAGATCCCGTCTGGTCCCGGTGCCTTGAAGGGTTCAAAGGTTTTGATGGCCCACTTGACCCCCCAGGGCTGCACTACTTTATTTGCCAATGCCCAATCATGGGTTTCGTAGACATCCCTCTGATTTTGCATTGTTTCTTTATCTCTCTCCTGGGCCTGTATGAAGCCTGGAAAGTGGGTGTTCATTAGGAGTTTCAGAGTCTCTCCCATGGTTTCCGTGTGGCTGCCATCTGGTGCCTGTAGGCTCCCTAGATATGGAGTGTTGTTTGTTCCAAGGATTTTTTCCAGCCTAGAGGTCTCCGATTGAATCTCCACATTGCTTGTGAAAGCCCTCCAGCAGTCCTCTTTGGCTGCCTTTATTGTCTTGTTGTAATCTGCGAGCAAGCCTCTGTAAGTTTTCCATGCGTCTTCCTTACGGGGGCCCGCTCTCATGTTCTTAGCTTTGTTAAAAGCTTTTCTAGCTTTGCCCCTCAGCCCACCGAGCCTCTCTGACCACTAAAGAGTCTCAGTGGGCTGCCCTTTCGGGATAAGCTTGCAGTTTGCCTCGAAGGACTCCATGATGGCCTGGTTTAGGGCAATCGAAGCCTCCTCCAGCTGCTTTTTGTTGTTAAATCTGAGGATGATATCCCTGAGATTGTCAGATAGACTCTCTCGGTAATTTCCCCAGTTTGTTCGTCTTGGGTTTCTCACCCATTCCGTTTCTTTCACTGTGTGGATGGACGTTCTTATGGTTCGATGATCGGACGCTTTGAGGTCCTTTGAGACCCTCCAGTCTCCAATCATGTCTGCTACTCTATCCGTCCCCAGAGTGATATCTATCACCTCCTGTCGTCTCCGATCTATGAAGGTAGGTGCTGACCCCCTATTAAGGATATTTAGACCGGTCCTCATTATGAATTCCTGGTGGCTTTCCCCCCTGCCGTTAATGCCGGTGCTCTTCCATGCTACATGGTGCGAGTTGGCATCACAACCTAGCAGGAGTTCAAGTCCCCTTTCCTTCACATGGTTGCATAGGTCCTTTACTTTTTTCGAAGGAGGTGGTTCAGCCGAGTCATAGGGCATGTAAACTGACCCTACAACCAGGCTCATTTCCTCGCCTTGTCCCAGGCCCAGATCCACTTGTGCCACAGCCAGGTCTCCCTCACTAGCCTGTGAACAGAAGAAAGAGTCTAGTCCTTTAATAACAATGCAAGATCTAATTTTCTCCTGAGTGTTTGCGTGATAGATTCTGCCACAACCACTGAGGCCCTTAATAGCATTGTCCACTATCCATGGTTCCTGGATCATTGCTATGACAGTCTGCATCCCAGCTAACATCCTTTTTCCTCCTTGGGACTTGCCTTGTTGCCCCCCACCGCGCCTGGGCCTAGTCCCCTCTTGATGGTCGGGGTTTTGCCGAGTACTAAGTCCTCTGGGGTTACTCGAAACAGCCGGTGGTGTGACGGCAGTGGTGATAGTCGGAGTGGTCGCGCCGATCTCTCCTGGTATTGGGGGATTACCCTGCGTGGACGGATTAACCTGGAGGGGTTGCTTTTCGGCTGACCCTCCCGGAGGTGAGGCACCTGAGGTGCCTTCGTCGGAGGTGATGATGGTGTGACCGCCGGAGGCATCCCCAGGGTCGGTCCGGCGGAGGTTCTCTGGCCATCCCTGACTTCCGGGGACTGGCCAGGATGGACTTTCTCGCTGAGCGGTAGCCCAGATAACAGCGAGATCGTTCCGTTCCAGTGCGGAATACTCCCTTTCAGCAGGGGACAACACTCTACTAGCGTAGGTGACAACTCGTTCTCTCCCATCACTGACTTGTGTCAGAACGGCATCCAAACTAGCATCCAAACTGGCATCGGTTTGCATTGAGAACGGAAGCCCAAAATTGGGATGTGCTAACATACGTGTGGACGTTAGATGCGCCTTCAGCGAAATGAATGCCATACTGTGTACCATGCTCCAAGCCCATGGATTGTTTCCACCCGCCAGTTGGGTCAGGGGATCGGCCACCCTTGCAAAACGTGGAATGAACCTACGGAACCAGGAGGCTAGTCCGAGGAAGCGGCCCAACTCTCTACGATTTCGCGGTTGCGGGAAATCGAGAACCGGAGTGGTGATAGCGGAGTCTATTTGTAGACCGGATCCACTGGAGGTGACCCCAAAGTACTGTACTTGGGAAGTAGTAGACTCATCACCTTGTTGTGTGAAAGCCTGACCAAGGGGTCTCCATCGATTTGACCGACTCTCTCGTTCGGAGAAGTGGAAACCCTCTTCAACGGGAATCACCTGTCGAGGGGAATGACCATCCAGCTCCTGCGGGGGTGGGAATTGTCTCGTCCTTGAGGAATCTCGCTCCCCAGATGATGGGAGAACCTGCCCTGCGTTCGGGGAATTTTGTCCCTGTGATTGAGGGATACCTCTGCCATAAGTGTGAGGATAGGATGACCACGCGGCATAGGGGTATGCCCCTTGCGGCGGTGAATTGCCTTCTTCCGGGGCAGAAGGTTAATTGGGTAGCCCCGATGGTTAGGGATTTCCTCCGGCAAAAAGATAATATCCTTGTGGCTAGGGATTCTGACCAGGCCACCTTGGTGGCTGGAGGAAGAACTCAGGGTTTCTCCCTGGATGGGCTCCTTGCGAAATACGCCTTTCAGTTGGGATATTCCCCAAGCGAATATGATCGTAGTCCAGTTATTTCGGTTTCGTCTGGAACGCCATCTTGGCTAACCAAGTTGGGATCTTCCGCGCCAGCGACTCGAATGGAGACATGGATGGATGCCGATGAAAGGAAAGCCGCGTCAGAAGTATCAACATCGGAAATTGTATGGCTTTGGCCCTAACCACAACGCGTAACCTTAACCTTAGGCTTCACGGTAGAGGTAGTGGTTCGCCTCGTATACTTCCTTTTCTGAGGTACAAGGGTATCCCCATTTCGGCCGTCAGTTTGGACGGGTTGATCGATAGTAGCATCGACTCCATGAGAAAAAGCTCCGGAAGTACCATTTAAGGAGTCACCAGGTATGGGGACCTCAGTGCTGAGAGTACCAGTACCGGGAATGTGCAAAGTCGCACCTCTGGAGGTGAATACGCCACCTTGAAGGATCTCACCGGTCGGTGACAGAGTGGGCTCTCTAGGGGTCCCGTCCTCACTAAGAGGGAGATTGGGATCTATAGGGGTTTTACCCCATTTGTTACCCATGTTTTGTCAAGCCCACGTGAAGTCGGAGGCTCTCCATTATAAATCTGGAGGAACACCTACTTTTCGCCAAAAAAATGAGGAAATTCATCCATGAGTAATTGAACTTCGGGATAATCCGACAATCGGAAGTGAATCAGCCTCTGTGAATCAAATTTCAGGGAGGATCGTTGAGACCTGATGGATTACCAATCATGGGTCAGAACCACGTAATTCTCAAATGAGAAAAACGGGAAAATCGAGTTGTTATCACTCATCCTCAATACTCCGCGGTGCGAGGTGGTAATCCAAGCGTAATCGAAATTAATCCAAAAGGAATTCAAAATTAATCCAATGAGAAAGTCGCACCATCGGATTCACTAACATTTCAGAAAAGAGAAAAAAAAGTTTTATCCAGCTCAAAGACTCGAAAGCAAGTTGAACTGACCGTCGAGGCGGCCGAAAAACCAGGTCCACCAGTAGTTCGTGACGAGTCGTGCATAAGTGTTTTGAGGAATAAAGTTAGGATAAAGTACATAATTACATAAGGACTATGGTCCGAAAGACCGCCAGAATGGGCAGGAAAACCCCGAGGTGTCCACCACCGACGGTATCCAGCACCAGCCAGGAATCCGCAGAGGTCGAGGTGGTCGACCTGACGGAGAGCTGGCCACCATCACCCGGGTGGCAATAAATAATCAATCAATAAACCCAGGAAGGAATTCCCCAAGCGAATCGCCACCCACAAGGAGCAGTACCGGCTCGCCGGAACAGCGGGATGTTAAGGCCGCGCCCGATGACGCAGCAGGCCCCAGCGACGCCAGTGGCATCTCTACAGCCCCCCGAGACTCGGTGGTTGTCTTGTGGCCCAATGGAGCACCTCTAGAGTTGGCCGACTTCGTTTTCCCAGACCTGGAAAACGACCTTCTGGCGATTTCTCCTCCGAGAAGTCCGTATCATCCGGAGGTTGAACCAATCTCTCAGCCCTCTACTCCAGTTTCACTGGCCTCTAGGCCTGTCCTGGCTCATCCCACCCCGTCATTGATGGAGTTGGGCCTCCTTTCGCCAAGTAGCGACTCCACTCGAACGGTCCAAGCGACCCGAGGGGGAACCCTTCCGAGGGCCTCACCCATAATGGAACCCTCGGCACACCAACTCAACCCTTGAGCTGAGATTCCTCCCCCAGCCGAGATTGCTGCGGAGAGGCCCATCGACCGTAATCGTCAGGACGAGCTACTGGTCGCCAATCCCGTCGTCCGTTTGGAGTGACTGGACCCCTCAATACTCGCTCCACGGATCGAGGACTACAGGCAACCCCTCAGTCCGTGGCTACATGATGTTTGGGAGCTCGAGCAGAGGAAGGCAGGCTTCCTGAAGGCCCTGCATTAGCGCAGCCTCCAACCACTGCACCACCTGAGCTCGGTCCGACACGTGATCCCCCCATTACCTGAGTCATCGCAGGGGGCTGAGCGCCAGACACCACCCTGTCTAGGGAGTCCTGGAACAGCAGGGGGCAATCCCCGTACAGCCCCTATGCCCATCTTCCTGGGGAGAAGGCCCAAATACCAACACCGACGGGATGTCCTAGGCAGTTCCTCCCTCGAAGTACATCGCCTGGAGGCTTGTCCTCTAAGAGCTCATTTTCCACCAGCTCATCCTCGTCATCTTCGACGTCCATCTCCTCGAGTTCGGCGAGCAACCATTCCGAATCGGTGGAAGTCATCTCAGACCATGAGTCTGTCTACCCGGAATCCCTCATTCCGGTCTCCACCCCGATGGACGTGGAACCGAAGAGACAGCAACAGGACCCTATCGGAGAGATCCTACAGATCGACCTGCAGGACGATGAACGAGCCTGCCTGGCTGGATTAGGGACGACCCAGGTCGCCCGCTCTCCAATTTCCCCGTTTACCAACCCCGGGGCAGGAGAAGCCACTCCACCAACGTCTCCTCGCGAGCACACCGGTGAGAGACCCGTTCCGACCGCTGAGAAGATCCGTCAGCTTCCCTATCCCATAAGGAAGATGCTCGAAGGCATCACTCCAGTGGTCCCAGCCCCTGGCTCCGCATCTCCGACCTCCGGGTTCGGCTCACTCTCTCCAGCGACTCCGGTCACTGGCACCCAGTCTCCGACCTCCGGGTCCGGCCCAATCTCTCCAGCAACTCCGGTCACTGGCATCCAACCTCCAGTAACACCTGTTACTGGCCAAAGGCCTCGCAATGAGAACTCCGAGACGACCCCATCCGGTGTCGCCTCGGCTCAGCCGAACACCAAGTCTGGGCCAAAGACGACCTCCAAGGAGGGCCCCAACGCTAAGAGGATTTGGTGCTTCGACTGCAGGAAGCACGGACATCGACCAGCCAACTGTCCGAATCCCACAGGGGAAACCTTTTGCGGGAAATGTCCCTTCAGGGTCGCCTCAAATCGACCCAGCCCTACACACGGGATAACGCTGTCGGACGCGACCAGCAGCAAGTCCGCCAGCCGACCAGCGGTAAGATCCGAAGTGATAAAGTTCACTCGGACCCCAGGGCCATCTAGGCCAGTCAAATTGGACCTTGACTACCTCAAAAAGTCTTGGCAGGCTGAAATTACACCAAAATGGAGAGAAAATGCCCCTGATCATTATATCAAAAATGTGCACCCATACGTTCAACAGAAATATCCTTAATTAATTAAAAACTAATGAAAAAATTGGGGCAAACGCCAAAAAACTACACTGAATTAATTTATCGAATCCTATCGAAAAAGTAAAGATATTCAGAGGTTGGGCTGACCTAATTTTTCAAATTTCAAGTAGAAGTAATGTTCCTGAGCCTACTGTTATTTTTTAATTAATTTTTTAACACAGTTTGGAACAAAAAGACCCAAGTAATCAGCTGATCACGTATGCCCGGCCCCCCGTTGCGCGCGCCACCCATGGATATACGCGGCATGCGCAGAACTTTCAAATGCTCTGTCGAATACGTATACATGGGGAGGATTAAGGAAACAATTGAAATACACGGAAATTCTCAAGAATGTTCAATGACAAAATACAATGAACCTTAAAGTGGGCACAGATCATGTTACAGTCTAAACTATGTTTGCCTGAACTAAAAATGAGGAAAATTAGGAAAGTTGATGGGAGTACCCCACAATTGACTCGCCCTAATTCAATTAGCTCACCATTTAAGCATCATTTTTAGTGCATGATCTACCTGAGGCATATGGCAATGGACCCGTATTGACCCCTCGACTCCTCGGGTCATCGAAGGGCGCCGTCCCCTTCATTTTCTTTTTTCTGCATTTTCAGCGCCTAATATTATCTAATATTATTAACTAATATTTTCTATCTTTATTTGCAAACGTGAAACTACTAGTATCGCTGTGGACAAAAGTACAATTTTTTCTCGTGATTTTGCCGACTCTCTTCGTGGTATTTTAGAATCGAAGGGTCTATACCTGGCCCCTTCCCCTAACGGGATGGAGCAGCTGTACCTGCTTCAGTCGCATTCAACCGACAGTCGTTAATAATTCAGTTAAGGCCCAAGCCACGTGGCATACGAGTAGTCTAGTGCTAGTCTGGATAAAAATATCAAAATATCTCTTAAGTGTAGTGCAAATTATTGACAGTGTTTCCTTTACACAGTTATTACGGCTCCCTCGACTTCAATAATACCAAGACTGGACATTGGGTGATTATTGAACGTGTTGTAGACGCAAAAATGTCTTTTTCCGGAGTCTGTGTAATCTGTGAGGGAAGTTTAGTGGGGGGACACGGTGACAACCACAGTGAAGCAGAGGGGCATTAATAACTTTATCGCGAGAAGTAAACTGAGAGGGGATGATAAGTGGAAAATTTTGGAACTTTTAACAGAAATCGAAGTGCATGAGCCCTGTCGAATTGGTTACTGTTCGCTGAGACCAATTAAAAAAGTGGTAATAGAAGAGCCTGAAGCTGAGGCTCAATTTGACTATTTAATGGATTGTTTTTTATGTAGCAAAAAGTATGATGAAACAACTCCAAAACCATTCCGAAGTGTCGCGACTGACCAGATACAACAGCGTATAGAAGAAACGATTCAAGAGCGTGAAAATGAAGATGAATGGGCGCAGGCGGTTAAATTGAGGCTATCTTCAGCATCCCTTCTACAAGTTCATGCCCGATATCATAAGGCGTGCTATGCTAAATTCTTATTGATCTCCAAAAATACAAGCATTGGAAGACCCAAGACACCAGGCGTGGAAGCAGCCTTTCAGAAGGTTTGCCAGTATTTAGAAGATAGTGATGACTGTCAATTCTTCCTTAAAGATCTCATCAAGATGATGGAAGATTTCCCAGTGTCTACGAAGGAATTGAAACAAAAATTACTAAGCAAATACGCCTCTGATTTAATATTTATGGAGCAATCCGGGAGACTAACCATTGTTTGCTTTCGAAATACCGGATATAAAATTTTGATAGACTCCTGGTATCGGAACAGAGCTTCTACGGAGAAGGAAGAACGATTGCGAATTGTAGTTGCCGCGGCTGATATTATCAAAGAAGATATAAAAAGTCAAGTCTACGATACATCAGTTGATCCATCACCTGCAGAAATTTTCAATAACGTTGAGGATGTAATTCCTGAAAGCTTGCGCATTTTTCTCGATCAGGTTTTGTTGAAAGGGAAAAAGAAAAAGAAGGAGAAGCTCATCACAAAACGAGATAGTATCGCTCATTCCATTATATCGTACGACTGATATACTCCTTTTGTGATAAAACTACTTTTGTGACGTTTGATCAGCCACTATACATCAAAGCACGAGAAATTGTTGTCAATGACAGGGCTATCCTCACAGATGTAGTCGTAAGATTGTGAGGATTTCACATGCTGATGTCGTATCTAGGAGCGATTGGAACCATCATGGATGGAAGTGGATTGAAAGAACTGCTATGCACCATTTATGCTGGAAACACCGTCGATAATATGCTGACAGGTCATGCTTTCAGTAGGGCAATCAGAGATCATCTTATGGTGAACATTGCTTTAGGCTCCATCATTGCGCCGTATGCTAGTGATATTGATGAGCAAGAGCGTGCACATATCACTGATTTCCTCAAAGAATTCAGCTTGGACCCACCGACGAAGCAGGAAATTGATGACGATGAAGTACTCATCAAGGTCAAAGCCAAGATGTTGAAACTAATGGAGAACCTCGCTGATATCAGTCGACCTTCAAGACTCTGGTTGCAGTATTTCGACTGTATAACGTTTGTGATGCAATTTATCGAAGCTGAACGTCTAGGCAACTGGCAATTACATCTTCAGTGTGTGCGAGCCATGCTCCCCATTTTTCATGCAGCTGGTCATATGGCGTATGCTAAATCCGCACAGATCTACCTCCAAGACATGTGCCAATTACCGAGCATCATGTCTCCACAGACGGTCACGAAGTTTACAAAAAGAGGACATTTTACAATACGACGATCAGATAAGNCCATGCTCCCCATTTTTCATGCAGCTGGTCATATGGCGTATGCTAAATCCGCACAGATCTACCTCCAAGACATGTGCCAATTACCGAGCATCATGTCTCCACAGGCGGTCACGAAGTTTACAAAAAGAGGACATTTTACAATACGACGATCAGATAAGAAATGGGGAGGAATATGGACTGACATGACCGTGGAACAAACCTTGATGCATGTGATGAAGGTTTCTGGAGGTCTCACTAGTGGATGTGGGATCAACAATGAAGGTGTCGTAGCGCGTTGGATCCTGGATATGCCAGCTGCTTATGAGGTTATAGACGCTTTCGAGACCTTTTGTGGAGTTAGAGCATCAACAGTGGAGCAACATACAGACTGGAGACCAACTAGCATAAGGAGAGATACAGAAGATTATCTGAAATTGATGAAGTGGCTCATCGCCCATGATCCTTTCGTATTAACATCTGGTCAGGAATTTATGTCTATCGCTAATGGATTATGTGCTGGAGAGGGTATAAATTGTGACAGAGCCAGACCAATTGGAATGGAAGCCATGAGAGGGATGATCGGAATGAATGCTGGGGATATCAAACTGAAACGCTCAACACGGGTGAAAAGTCTGGCTGCGACAAAACGTGGAATTGTCATTAATAATGAAGTTGTAGCCGTCAACGCAACCCTTTTGTTTCAGCGGATTGCAGCGATAATAACGGAAGACAATCAGTTGGCGATCAGATCGTTGAATCACGAATTAGCCCCTTTTCCACCTTCTTTGTTCGACGATAATGGCATTATGAGGAAATCCAAAAAATCGGAACTCTACGCAGCCTTTGATGAGCAGCCCATGAGCAGCATTGAGCTGAGCCAGTGTAAGTCATCATTGATGGTGGATTTCTCCTCCACAAAGTGGTTTGGCCGGTTGGAAGTACATATGCGGACATCCTTACCCTGTATGAGAATTACATCAAGAAAAATTATGGATCAACGGCAATTGTGGTTTTTGATGGCTACAAGGAAGGGGAGATTGGCATAAAATCATACGAGAGGTTTAGACGATCCAGAGCCAACATTGGGAGTCAATTAGTCTTCGAGAAGGATATGCCAGTTGTCCTGGCCCAGGNCTCATACGAGAGGTTTAGACGATCCAGAGCTAACATCGGGAGTCAATTAGTCTTCGAGAAGGATATGCCAGTTGTCCTGGCCCAGGCTAAGTTCTTGTCGAATGACAAAAACAAGGAAAGGCTCATCGATTTTTTGAGAGTTCACCTTACTAGTGCTGGGATAGCAGTGAAACAAGCCCCCGAGTGGTAAAATTCGCAACACTTTGTTTTCCACCAAGTGACATCATCATTTTAAAGATACAATACTGGTGAGTCACGCATTAACTGGGTGCGACACGACAAGTTCCATGTTGTACAAAGGCAAGAAAACTTTTTTAAGCTGCTGAAAAAGAACAATGAGTTGGTCCATCACGTAGCTGTGTTCAATAAGACAAATTCCTCACGAGCAGCTATCAAGGAAGCAGGAAAACGTCTTATGTTGACAATTTACGGTGTCAGCAAAGATGTTTCATCGATCAACGCGTATCGATATGAACGCTTCGTGTCCTCTACTGCACGAGTAAGAACAGAAGTACGCTTGGGACAGCTTTCGCCGACAGCTGCCGCTACTGAAGAGCACATACAGAGAGTCTACTTCCAAGTACAGAAGTGGCTTGGAAATGAGAATCTCAACCCTGTCGACTGGAGTTGGCAATTAAAGGATGAAATGTTCGTTCCCATTATGACAAAAGATCCGCCAGCCCCAGAAAACATCCTCAAAATGATTCACTGTTCGTGCAAAGGAAGTTGTACCAATCGGTGTGGATGCAGAAAAGCTGGTCTCAAGTGTTCCATCATTTGTTCAGGGTGTCATGAAAATGCCCTCTCTAACTCCAAGATGATCGACTTATCCACTGACACACCAGAAGAATCGAATGATATCGCTTGTGCTATACTCAACGAGTTGGATGAATTGCTTGATGAGCAGTTGGAGAGACATCCTGCTGGTGAGAGAAACAATCTACTCCATCTCCAGAACAGCACTCATTAATTGTTGACGAAGATAATGAGCCTTCTGATGATGACAGCCGAGCAACCACGAGTAAGAAGGCACGTTTGGAGTGTTCGCAGAATTTCGAATGGTAAAATACCTTAGTACAGAGAATATCAATATATGTCCGATAGAAGAATAAGTTATTCAATGGATAAATTTTTGTTCCACAGATATTACAGCCTGCCTCAAAACTCGGAGAATTCGAACCTGATGAGCAACTTGTTTAGTGTTAATTTATAAATTTAATTTTGAATTGAATTGTAATTTTGAGAGCTAATAATTTTATAATGTTATATATTTAGGACTTATATCTGATAATTAAGTCTTTATATTGTTGGTCTTTTGCCTTTTTTCCTTTATATTTTGCCGAATATTGAAGGAATACATTTTCAATTAATTATATTTCAATGATAATTTACTCATTATTCATAGATTGCCTTCAATTTGTACGGTAGAATCCTGCTCTTTTCTAAATCGAATTTCCTCATATAAATTCTCCTTCTGGACTCTGAAATTTACCAGTTTGTTGAAAAATTGAAGTCTGTACTAAACATTCCTTCAAATTCTTGTCAATTTCTACAATTCATGAATTAATTTCAATTATTTTAAAACTTCCAGGTATACAAATGCGACAGAGCATTTGAATGTTCTGCGCATACTGCATATATCCACAAGTGGCGCGCGCAACGGGGGGCCGGACATACGTGATCAGCTGATTATTTGGGTCTTTTTGTTCCAAACCGTTTTTAAAAATTAATGAAAAAATAACATTGGGCTCAGAAACATTATTTCTACTTGAAATTTGAAGAATTAGGTCAGCCCAACCTCTGAGTATTTTTACCTTTTCGATAGGATTAGACAAATTAAACCAGTGTAGTTTTTGGGCGTTCGCCCTCATTTTTTCATTAGTTTTTAATTAATTAAAGATATTTCTGTTGAACGTGTGGGTGCACATTTTTGATATAACGATCAGTGGAATTTTCTCTACTTTTTTGGGTGGTATAAGGTATGAAGACGCGTCTTGTTTTACTGGCCTAATCGGCGCAACCACTAGCAACACCGTTTCGACCTCGAGCGCACTCGGCCACCAGCGAGACGGGGCATACCAGGGCCAGAACCCCTCCGCTGTATACACGTCGAGCCGACCATCGAGACCGCCCAAGGTACTCCGATGTTCTCCAGAGCCCGGGATACTCGGCCAGTCGCGAGCCGAACGGGGAAGGACCCATCCGACGTACTCCCCATGGCTCCACGGCCACCGTCACTTCTGACGAGTACCAGGCCTACGAGGACCAACGTCAACAGGATAGGCCTCGTCAGCAAGAGCAGTCATACTGGGCTTCCTTCGAAGCTGGTATGTCTCCAAACTCCCAGTATTGGACCCCTCCGAGTACCATCTCGGCCTCTCTTAGGGAGAATATTCCTCCCCAGGCTCATTCTCCTACGTATGCGAGGAGCCAGGGCAGGCAAGGGTACGCCTCGTCCCCATCACCAGCGACACCAGCCGGACCACCAACAACGATCCCAACTGCTGGAATCACGCTGCCAGCTGAAACCATCGCAGCTATCGCTGAGCTCCTCACGGGAAGGAGAACCATCTCCTCAGCATCTCCAGATCCGACCTGGCCTCAAAGGAAAAGCCCTCACTAGGGCTCGGCACGCTCGTGGGGGTCACGAGACCCTCCGCACCAGTAGGTGACGGCCATTTCGCCGGGACAGAATCGTCGCCGCGAATAGCCCCATGGGCACCGACCACGTTACGTTTTTGTTGGTTGTTGATTTCTCGCTCCGTAGAGAGTTTTTTTTGTGTTCTAGCCTCTACGAGGTACCTTTTCTTTTGTTCCTTACTTACTTCGGCAGGATCGGCTTCACTTAGTTTGGTTTCTACACATAATTTTTATCTAATTCAACTGCCTCAAGATGTTAGGAGGACAACAGTGATAACGTTGTGTGATAATGCTCACTGTACGGCCGAAGCCGAAAACCATTGGTTCGTTTTCATTTTTTTTTCTATTTTTTTTCTAATTATGAATAAATGCCTACCGTCGGTACGTGTCTATGCATACTTCCCAAGCCGGTATCTCAGGGCGTGGGTTTGGTTAGCGCAATTATGAATAAGTTTCCCGGATCTCCACCAACAGTAACGAAAAACATCTATGACGACAAATCGGGTTCACCGCGATTGCCGGTTAAAGTGATCAAGGTTAAGACTCCAAAGATAGTCATCGAGAAACCAATCGAGGACAGTAAGCAGCAGCAGCAGATAGAGCAGGCGACGCCCAAGAAGCGATCCTTTAATGAGGTTGAGGACCTCGATTCGTCAACAGGAAGTGAAAGTGACAGTTCTCCTATTCTAACCCCAAAGATTCGTAAAGTTAATGCAAACACAAGATTTCCTTTTCCAAAAAAAGAGTGAGTCCTCTCCTTCTACAATGGGTGATTGTGCCATTGCGAGTTTGGAGCGAATACTCCTGGCTCGAATGGATAAGCAGGACAGTAAAAACAATGAGCAATTCAATGCAGTGCAACAAACTATGGACAATAAGTTCGGTGAAATTAGTCAAAGACTCTCATCAGTGTAATCGTAACTGAATACCTGTTCCAATGATTATCAACAGCTTGGACAGAGAGTTCTCAAACTGGAGCAGTTAAGCGAAGGTGCAAGTCTCGCCGCCCAAGTATCAACAGTCACCTAACGAACTGGGTCTCTAATATTTCTGACGCCCTGGAAGCAAGGGAGAAAGCAGAGAGAAGGTTAAATATAATTATCAAAGGCCTCAGTATCGAGCCAAGCAATCCCAACGCGCTATTGAAAATTTCCTACTAATTTCGTTTGGGGTGTCAAACGTGGTAAGCGAGGTCTGGGTAAGGAAGGTAGAGAGGTGGTGAAGGTTAAGTTATTGAATTGGGAATGCAAACAATTGATTATATCTCAAAAGAGCAAAGTTCTAAAGAATGGTTCTATTTATATAGAAAATGTGTTTGATGAGATGCCTGGATCGGGGAATTAATTGTGCGG
Source organism: Diachasma alloeum (assembly GCF_001412515.2). Taxonomy (NCBI): domain Eukaryota; kingdom Metazoa; phylum Arthropoda; class Insecta; order Hymenoptera; family Braconidae; genus Diachasma; species Diachasma alloeum. The sequence continues at coordinate 83,476 of NW_021680484.1, forward strand.
ATGGATGAGTTGGAGTCGGATTACGGGGAGTGGGATGAGTAGAACCAAGAAATGAGCGGAACACGTGCACGTGGTCACAAATTCACTGTATTTGTCAAAGAAAATGTTCACAATAAATAAGTCACTAGAGATTGAGTCACTGCGCAACCGTAATAATGAGCGGACCGATAATAATGAGCCGACTAATTCCTTGAATTGATAATAATTGAGCTGACACAATGAGTTAGTCCGAGTCACTAGAGATGAGCAGTACCATAAAAGAAGTGTCTCTAACTCGATCCCGGAAACGAATGAGAGAGAGACACGGGCTTACAGGTGCCACGTGCCCTAATTCGATGGTCACATGACCTAATTTAATATAGATCATATGGTAATAAGGAGCTGTCCAGGACGTGGCGCCTCAGGTGTCCGAATTAACAACCCCCGGTCATCTGAGGTGAGCGCGTCAGGTGTGCGTGAGTGGGGAGAGAATGGATGAGCCTTGCGTGCGTTAGTGTGAGGGACCTGTCAGCTGACAGGATTTCCAACA